>NC_067472.1:134893183-134997261 GCF_947179515.1 Apodemus sylvaticus | reverse complement strand
TGTAAGCTGAGGTTTCCCCCCCTCAAAAAAAAAAAAGAGAAAGAAAGTTGATAGCTCATACCTCGATGCATTGCTGTGTAGCGAACTGTCCTCCTCTTGGCTTTTGTCCTTATTTCTCATCATCTTTTAATTCTTAAATATTAAGGGGGAGGGGAAATCTGTGTTTGCTTTGAAGTCCTGTGCCCAGGTATTTACTGTCAAAAGTTGAAAGAAAGGTAAGGTCCCAGCTCCTGTGGGTGGTTTTATCATCAGGAACAAAGTCCTGACGATGTTAGCGATATTCATGTAATGCAACAACCACAAGCACAAAAAAACCCAAAATATTTCTATTTTTCCGTTTTAAATTAAGTGGGGGATAAACTAAACGGTAGAAGCATCACTATCAATAAGGAAAGTTTCTCAAAAGTAACACACTGGATACAAATAACAATCTCTGTATCTTATTGCGTCATCCAGGAATTTCTCATATTTACAGTAAATAAAGCCAACTTCAACATAAATTTTCTTAAATTATCACTGATTATCATGGACTTACCTGATCCATGTAGTATGTCCAAAGCAAGAGTCCTATCTAGTAGTAGAAAAATATCAGATCCAGAATAATTTTTAAAAACGCAAAATCCTCCGTTAAAAAACAAAAAGTAAATGAAATAATCCTCAAATATGTTAACTTGTCAAAAAATAAAGCAATAATTAATACTAAAACAGGTCCGGAAGAGAAAAAAAACCTCATTAGGAGAGCGCACAAAAATGGAGGTGCGCCATGGCTTCTAAGCTGGAAAAAACAACGACCTGGGCTCTCAATACGGCAGCTTCTTCCAACAAGGCACGAAAAGAAAGCTCCTAAAAGCAGCTTTTCTCCCAAAAAAAGGTTCGGATCGACCCCAGTAAGTCACTAGGAGAGGCAGGGGGCTGCGGGGGCCCCCTGAGGCTGCCCGAAAGTTAGGGAAAGTTGCGTAAAGTGAACCGAAGCAGGGAGCAAAGCGCGCTCTCTCTAAGGCACAGCCGCCATCTAGAGCCTCCTTCCCAGCTCTGAGAGCTCTGCCTTTGATTGACACTCTCTACATTTACCCCACAACTCAGGTGATGTACCATAGACCCACCCCTTCATCTCCACCAAAAAAAAAAAAAAAAAAGAAAGAAAAAGAACCAGATCCTCCATCCAAGGGAGGCTGAGGACCCCCAACTCCACACCTCCCTGCCCCTCCAGACCACTCCATCAGGGGGAGGGGGAAGGGCTTCTTAACCCCCTCTGGCTCAAGCACCCTTTTTAAGCCAGAGAGAAATGTAATTTGTTCCTTTTGTCTAAAGATCTGCTAAATATTTCAGTCCTTGAGCTAAAATAACTTCCTCCCTGGACAGGAAGTGGAGTTTTATCAAGCCATTTTGAAATAAAGATAATTTTTAAAGACTCTAAAGCTCAGTTTAAGTACTAATCTTTTAAAAAATTAACACCCACCATGGGTAAAATGGCTTGTAAACATAAACAACATTTCAACACCATAAATTAAATCAATTCTTGCCATCTTTATGGCACCTAAAAACAACTAAAGATTAAGGGGGAATTTTCCACCTCAACTGAAAAGGGTAATTTTTTACAACTCAAGAGCGCCTCCCTAGTGTTCAACTGCAGTAGAGCAAAAGTTAGTTCAACCATTTTCCCCCCCAGAACAAACCAACTTCTTTGTAAACCATCAACCTTGGAAGTGCAACACATCAAACATATTTACTTCTTATATATATTTAAGCAAAATTAATAACTTCGAATTCAAGAATATACACTAACCTTGGTCACTTTTAAATCAAACACTCAAACTCAACTCCAAAACCAAAGAACCCTTCACTCATGTTTCAAATCAGATTCTAGGTACACTCACATTTCATCAACCACAGGTCACATCTACCAGCCAGTTATCAACTATCAAAGACAAACTCCCTCAAGATGGAAGTACAAGGTCTATAGAAATAAATTACAAATGCAACAAAGTGTTCACCCAGTACAAACAAGTAACCAACCACACAGACATGCCCAAAGAACTCAAACAGTCCTTTACTGAATGACCCCTGTTGGTCAAAACCATGTCACTCATCAGTTTTAGTTTTACAACCAAAAGCAATTATGTTAATTCTAAGTAAACTTAAAATTCATGATCAAGTCTCAATTCTACAGATATATTTGCATCAAAATCAAAATCCAAAAACTCAGTTTTCAATTTACAAAGACCAACCACCTAACATCATTCAAAGAACACTACATCTGTATTAACTACAGATGTGTACTCTAACATATTTTACATTAATGATAGACCATTTTATTCTTTGTTCTCTATACTGAAAAAAACATCATCAATCCTCATTTGGTCAACAAAATCCCCATCACTGCTTTATAATATTCGTTATCAAAGTAGCAATAAATGAAACCTGGCATTTGATTTCAACCATGGGTTACCAATCTAAAACATGGTATGATTCATTTAAACTCCCAAGTGCACAGAAAAAGAAAAACGATTTTTTCAAATGTAAATTACACTGTCATATTAAGCCCTTTAATGTATACCCAAAGACTTTAGAAATACACCTCTAATGTAAGACGACACAAATCAGTATAACTCAAATATTCAGATGAGCATTTCATTGCAAGATGTTTTTTATACTTTAAAAACACATGTCAAAGAACCACTTCAACAAATATTGATTGGACTTGGACTGTATAGGCAATGAGTACTTTGTTTTATATTATATATTCATTATTAATCTCATGACACATTCAAGGTTCCCATTACCCAATAATTAAAGTGCAAGATATTTTGAAAAGACCCAAACAAACTTAAAAGAATTTTATTTAAATCCTATAATAAAAAACCCACCAAACTGGGTGTGGTGGCATAAAGCTTTAATCCCAGCAATCAGGAGACAGAGGCAGGCAGAGGCAGGCAGATTACTGTGAATTCCAGGCCAGGCTGAGCTATGGACAGAGAAATTGCAAGACAGCCAGGGATACACAGAGAGACCCTGGCTGAAAAACCAAAACCAAATGAGAGAGGGGGGGGGGGGGAGAGAGGGAGGGGGGAGGAGAAGAGGGGAGGGGAGAGGGAGAGAGAATTATATCCATTTTAACCAAAGGACCATTCATTCCACTTAAGCACAGGAAAACCCAGGTTTTCTAATACGCACAAATTCCAAACAAACAGAACAATTCCATTTTACCAGCTTTATTTAATATACTTTAATGAAAAGCAACTATAAAGGTCAAAATGTCATCAAGGTGAAATGAACATTTAATGAAAACGTCCATTGAAAAAATTTCATAAAAGGCCCAAACTGAGAAATTTTTAAGTTTTAGAGATTTTATTAAAGTTAACATTCCATAAGGTCACTCAAATCAAACTGCAAGAAATTCCAGGAATACAAGCTACCATTTGTAGAAATGTAGAATCTTCTCCAGATGTCAAAAATGTACATGATATGTAACAAGTCTTTGGGAAGTACATTCCGCTGTCCATTTGTGTTGGGTAAGAGTCATTCACTTCAAGGAATCCATATTAAAAGAATCCTGTGTTGGTTGTGTAATATCACAGCATTCTTGCATTAATCCATTTTCCTCAATTCCCCATAATGGGATGCCATCTTGATTTCTCAGTGGTAAAGTCCATTTCAAACTCTTCAAGCTGGGTGCTTCATAAAAAATTAGAAGAAAAAAATTCTGTTGGAGTCATAGTCATCTTATTTCTTCAAACAGAAAAATCCTACCCATTTTGAAGATACTCTCTACCACACACAAGCCTTTAATGAACAGCACTATTATGACAACCTCTCAAAGACAGAATCAATGAATTCACATATTTTAAGTTCTGTCAAAGATACATTCGTATCCATTAAAAATAGTAACAGTCAACAGTCAACTTCTTAAGAACCTAACATGAGTATCATAGTGCATATATGAAAAGTAAAACCAAAGAATAGAATTCAAAAATGGTGGGGGACTAAAATCACAACGTGTGGACTTGACAATTTCGATGCAAAAAAAGTTTCTAAGCTATTTCAAAGAAAACTAATTATATAATCTTAAGAGATTAAAAAAAAAGCAATAGATAACAGCATGACCTAATTTAACAGTCTCACAGATACTGAGTTTACTTAGCAGCACCTTTATAGCTACATACCTGAGTGCAGAGGATGTATAAAGCCACATGGAAACATTAAAAACATCTCTCCTTAGCTTTCCTGGAACTTGGCACAAAAATGCTATCTCTTTTAAAATTATAAACTAAAATATCGCTTTCATTGCAAAAACATCATTATGTTCCTCCTGGAAAAATCTATTATTTAAACAGTTTAGACTGAAGGAAGAAAGAACTAAGAATCCAGGTGATTTTACTCCTAATTATGCTTTGCTGAGTCCATGTGTGTATAAATGTTTTTGTAATGGGGGGTGCACTTGTACATGGGGGCAAGAACTTGAGTAGACTGCGGATGGGAATGAAAACCATCTTAACCTTTATTGTTGAAGCAGACATCTCAGGCATACCCAGAGCTAATCAGTTTGGCTTCTCTTGATTATCAATTTCCTCTGGGATCCATCTCCACCTGGAATTACAGGCAGGTGGAGTCTGGGCATTTACTTGCAATTTGGGGGACACAAATTCCCAAGCAAGAACTTAAATGCTGAGCTATCTCCTGAGCTGGCAAAGATATTTTAGTTTTCCATATATGGTCTTCCATATTCTACAACTTCCCAACTCAACTTGTAGAGCTATAGTCAGTAAGAGACTGCAGGAATAAAAGAAATATGAGAATATGTTTAATTCTAGGCTAGTTTTCTGACTTCCTAAGTAAAATTAAGGTATGTTCTTACACACTGTAAAATGATACCTAAAAAACTAGATAATCAAAAGACAGTGGTGCTCCCTATTAAAAAACAATACTTTAAAGGAATAAGGAGTATCACAGCATCAGTAATAATCCATACATCAAGACCATCTTGTCTTCTCTAGTTGATTTTGAAAATTTCTCAAATCCTTCTATAAAATGAAATGCAAACTACTTGTATGTCTGTATCAATGAACTACCATTTGCTTTGTACTTTTCTTAAGATTAAGTAATGGCTATGAAATTTACTTCTAAAACATTTTTTAAGGAGGAGGATCAAAAAAAGCATAGTATATTTCAGAATACTATGCATAATTTCTGGGCTTGAGCCCCAGCACCATATAAAACTGGGCATGGTGGTCGCACATGCCTGTGACCTCAGAATCTGAGAGATAAAGGACCAAACATTCAAGGCCATCCTTGGCTAGTTGGGACTAACCTCAAAAACAACAAAAAAAGAAAAGAAAAATGAGACGGGCGGTGGTGGCGCACGCCTGTAATCCCAGCACTCTGGGAGGCAGAGGCAGGCGGATTTCTGAGGCCAGCCTGGTCTACAGAGTGAGTTGCAGGAGAGGCAGGGCTACACAAAGAAAACCTGTCTCGAAAAAAACAAATCCAAAAAAAAAAAAAAAGAAAGAAGAAGAAGAAGAAGAAGGAAGAAGGAAGAAGGAAGAAGGAAAAAGGAAGAAGGAAGAAAGAAGAAGAAGGAGGAGGAGGAGGAGGAGGAGGAAAGAAAGAAAGAAAGAAAGAAAGAAAGAAAGAAAGAAAGAAAGAAAGAAAGAAAGAAAGAAAGAAAGAAAGAGAGAGAGAGAGAAAGAAAGAGAGAAAGAGAGAAAGAGAGAAAGAGAGAAAGAGAGAAAGAGAGAAAGAGAGAAAGAGAGAAAGAAAGAGAGAAAGAGAGAAAGAGAGAAAGAGAAGAGAAGAGAAGAGAAGAGAAGAGAAGAGAAGAGAAAAGAAGAGAAGAGAAAAGAAGAGAAGAGAAGAGAAAAGAAGAGAAGAGAAAAGAAGAGAAGAGAAAAGAAAAAAGAAAAGAAAAGAAAAGAAAAGAAAAGAAAAGAAAAGAAAAGAAAAGAAAAGAAAAGAAAAGAAAAGAAAAGAAAAGAAAAGAAAAGAAAACTGACATAGGCCAGACAGATACGGTGGCTTCCACACAGACAGACGCCAGCACTCAAGAGGAGCTGAAGCAAGAGGGCTGTGCGGAGTTTGGAGTAGGACAGTCTCACAAATACAAGAGCTAATGACACTCACTAGAAAACCACTCAGAACCTGCACTCCCAGAGCAGTCATGTCATCAAGTGATGTAAATTTAAAACTAGGAGAGAAAACAGACAACTTTTACATTATAAATCAATCATCAAGCCGGGCGATGGTGGCGCACGCCTGTAATCCCAGCACTTGGGAGGCAGAGGCAGGTGGATTTCTGAGTTCGAGGCCAGCCTGGTCTACAAAGTGAGTTCCAGGACAGCCAGGACTGTACAGAGAAACCCTGTCTCGAAAAAACCAAATCCAAAAAAAAAAAAAAAAAATCAATGATCAAAACGCACTCATGCAAACCTACGACCCAAAGCCAAAAGCAAGAATGCTATTAGCAAGTAAATGTTTCATAAGTATCAAAGCCAATGAAAAGATCTTTTAAAAATTATTAAGTATTTCTTTTATGCTCATGAAGTTTCAAATACAACAAAAATTATATTTACAAAGTAAGTAAAAGTTTTACTTTTTAAAAAAAGGAATAAAACATGAGCACTTGAAACATGCAAATGTTAACAAAATCCACAGCTCCTCAGTGGAAAACAGCCACAATCCTAATAATGACTACCTCTTGTGGCACTACTGAAGATGACATGAGCAGGGGCGGAACAGAAGAGCTCAGGAAAGGCTGGCTATCATACTACTATATCACAGTAATCCAAGCATATAAGGATAGCAAACGAAAGAGTTAGAACACTTTCTACTCCAACAGCAACAATATCTTTGAGAACACAGGATCACTTATTTATTAAGTTTTGACTCTAGTATTATATTGGGAAAGGGAGTTCAATAAGTATGGATATAGATAATCAACTACATCTCTTTAAATATTAACCTATGAATTAACAGACATTCTAAACAGGTGTGCCTTTGCTCTAGAATTCTATGCTTACTCAGACAGACCAAGAGCCTTTGTTACACGTGTAAGATTCAAACTTAGTATGAATAGAATGCTATTTTGGTATTTTCTGGTTTGTACTTTAAAGTATTTATGTTTATTCTAAGAACAAATTTCTGTTCAAATCTTAAGGTTTTATGTCACCAAGATAGTCAATAACAGTTATCTCTAGAAATCCAATCACTAGACACATTCAAAATTTAGGAACAGGAATATATTCAAATAGGTTACAGATTATTAACTAAAATGTAGGCCACTCACTCAGGAGTATAAGCAGGACTCTCCTAAAATAAAACAGTTCATTACTTCTATTTCAACTGGCTTTACATTTTTTAACGATAAAGAATAGCCTCAGGGCTGGAGAGAGAGCTCAGAGGTTAAGAGCACTGACTGCTCTTGCAGACGTCCTGAGTTCAAATCCCAGCAACTACATGGTGGCTCACAACCACCTGTAATGAGATCTGATTCACTCTTCTGGTATGTTTGAAGACAGCTACAGTGTACTTACATATAGTAATAAAATTAAAAACAAGAATAGCCTCAGTCTGAGACCAAGGATGACCTTGAATATCTGGCTCCAGTCCTCCCAAGACATTACAGGTATGTGCCACCATGTTCCACTTATCTTTAACAGTTTCAATAGCAACAAAAAATATAGGGAACAAAGAAAAATAAAAAGAATTTAAGGATTCCTAATTTCTTTTTAAATAAATGATTTGTAAGGTTACTAGTATTGATAAAATTGTATTTTTAAGAAGTAAAATGCTTGCCAGGCGGTGTTGGCGCACGCCTGTAATCCCAGCACTCTGGGAGGCAAAGGCAGGCGGATTTCTGAGTTCGAGGCCAGCCTGGTCTACAGAATGAGTTCCAGGATAGCCAGGGCTATGCAACGAAACCCTGTCTCAAAAAAACCAAAAACCAAAAAAACCAAAAAAATAAATAAATAAATAAATAAAAAGGAAGTAAAATGCTTGTTTTACAACTAAAGGAAGATTAACTTACGTTTAGTATAAAATATCATCCTTTCTGTCATGTAATTATATACTCAATACTTATGACTTAGTTCTGTCTTTTGCTTTGTCTCTAAATTTTGATACATTTATGGAAGAAAGCCTTAACACCTATTTGGTCTTATTCTTAAAATAGATTGAATGCTCAACAGAATATATTAACAAGTCTGGGTCTTAAATAAGATAGGTATAAAACTAACAGTAAAATTATTACAGAAAGACTAACTAATCTTCATCAATAAAAGGACAGGTCAATTATTGATAAAAAACAAAAATAAAATTTTCTATGAGTTAACAATCTTTTCTGAGTTTACAATCTAATCTAACTAAGTTGGGGGGAGGGGTGTACACATATTCTAATTTTTATTGTGACAAAATTTTAGCTTTCAAACACAGCTTTAATATTACATTAATAACAGTTATACTTTAACAATTTATTTTACTTTGCCTTTCATTATAGTCAAAGCATTAGTTAATAATGTTTAATAAAAGCTACATTAACACAACAAACCAACAAATATTTACTGAGTAGCTACCAAGTACCAGGCAACTACTATCTCAAGTGCAATCACATAGGAAACTAGACACCTGCATTAGACAAATTTTAGGTTTCCTGCCTCACTCACCCTCAGGAACAACACAAAACCTTGTTTTGTGGGCCATTAATAGCCAGCTAGTGAAATCTCAAGTAGCAATAACAGGAAGGGGATGGGGAGGGGGGGAACCACACAAAATCTGAATTCCTAAATGTTTTTATTCTTATGAAACAGCTAAAAGAAAATTATCTTAAGTTTGTTGCCAATGAATAAATCCTTTTGGCAATTTACCCAAAATGATTTACAGCAACCTTCCCATTTTACTCCTTCTTACTACTTTGGAATTAAGAGGGGAAAAAAAAACCAAAACAAAATCTTCACAGTAGTGGTAATAATAATTCAAAGAGCAATTTCTGTATCAATAAGGCTTAACTTTCAGTCCTGAAGTTTTCAGAGTTAATTTCTCAGAACCAATTACAACTAGAAATTAAAATTTATTTCTAATATCAAGAAAGAATCAATGTAGCAAGCACAGACCCTAGGACCAGATAGTAAATGTTCTAAGCTATGTGTCCATTTTAGTACAAGTACTCTCAACTCTAAAACTGCAATGGGAAAGCACAACAGTATCTAAATAATACAGGTAAATTGCCATAAATAAGTAAGTAAATAAATAAATAAATAAATCTCCACGACATTAGAAACAAGTCCCAATGGGATTTTTTTGGTCTTTTATTTTCTGACCCCATGTGGTAGACAAATGCCCTTAGTCTGAGCACTCAGGAACCAGAGGCAGGCAGGTAGGCAGGCAGGTAGATCTCTGAATTCCAGGCTGGCCCAATCTACATAATTGAGTTCCTGGCCGGCAAGGGGCAGGTAGTTAGACCCTGTTTCAAACAGATGAATGAATGGTCGGTGGATAGGTGGGTAGTTTTTAATATTTAGATAAAGCGAGAAAGGCAACATGTGATTAATAATAAACTTTACATGTCTAGGCCAGACCTGGTGCCACTGTCTCGAATCCAAGCTCTCAAGAGGCAGAGACAGGCAAATCTCTTTGAGTTCAAACCCAGCCTGATCTACATAAGGAATTCCAAGACCTCCCTGTAGTATTTGAAACCCTGTCTGAGGAAATAAACTTCACATTTGACTATTATTATGAATAACTATGTAAAATATCTACTCTTAACACTGTTTACAGATTTGATAAAGCTATGCACTTACAATTCCAAATCAGTAACTTAAAATTCCTAGTTACACATAAAATAAAAAATAAACCCAACAAGTAGATTAAAGACTTACTAAATGCTTCGCTGTCTATGGTATAGGCCTTTCATTCCATCTGAAGATTCACATTTCTGCAAAAAAAAGAATAGATCTTATTAACTCCTATGACTTACAATTTCAATTCCTTCTAAGAAATCAACAGACCAAGAAATATAGGTTATAAACAAATTACTCCAAGCAAAAGACCAAGAAATATAGGTTATGAAGAAATTACTCCAAGCAAAAGATAAGAAAATTGTGACAAAACCTTAGATTTTTGCCAATGCCAGAGTTGAACTCTAGAACAAGTTACTAAAATTATAAGCCTAGATATCATTCCCCAAGAACTCTAAATGAGTAATTACTGAGCTCCTGCCTTAATCTGACTGGCTATCCTATGTTGAAAATAGAGAAAATACAAGTTAAGAAGAACAGCATTAATCCATACACTGGCCTCCCATCTAATACATTCTAAGCCTTCTAAAAACCTTTGCTACCCATCTGCAAGATCCCTCTTCCTATTACTATACTCATAACATCTATCATATGCTAGCAGCAACATAATATAATACTATATATAATCAATCATTTTAATAAAATGGCATCACTTCCAATTACTATCAGCTGTATTCATCTATTAGACTAACACTAGTTCTTTAAGATTTCTTTTTACTACCGTGTGTGTGTGTGTGTGTGTGTGTGTGTGTGTGTGTGTGTGGCACGCGCAGGAGTGCGGGCACTGGATATTCTGGAGCTAGTTACAGCAGTATGTGTGCTGAGAACCATACTAGGTTCTCCTCCAATCCTCCAATATACAAGATTGTAAATGCTGAGCCATCACTCCAACACTAACACTAATAATAATATACCCTTATATGTGCAATATCAGGACTTTTCACTATTCCTGATTTAAGTTCCAAAAAAACTAAATATGAGAAATGCTTCCCATTTCAAGTACATTCTGAAACAAGAATAGGGTTTTCATTTATCTTGGTTTTGTATGATCACAATCGCAAAATGAGACAGAGCTGTGGTGGTGTACACCTTTCGTTTTGTTTGACTTCTTTTTTTTGGTTTTTTGAGACAGGGTTTCTCTGTGTAGCCCTGGCTATCCTGGAACTCACTCTGTAGGCCACACTGGCCTCGAATTCAGAAACCCGCCTGCCTGTGCCTCCCAGAGTGCTGGGATTACAGGCATGTGCCACCACCACCAGGCTAGGTGCGCACCTTTCATCTCAATGCACAGAAGGCAGACAGATCTCTGAGTTTGAAGAGAACCTGGTGAATTCCACAACAGCCAAGGCTACAACCTTGTCTCCAAAATAAAAAAAAAAAAATTAAAAAAAAAAAAAGGGTGGGGAAGGAAATAAAGATTAAGTGGTATTAACACTTGCCATGTGAGGCCCTGAATTTAAAGCAACAACAAAAACTGTTTTTGAAAACTAATTTCATCCCAGCATCTCATTTGAGACATGAGAAACCCTGTCTCAAAAAACCAAAAAAAAAGTAGCCAAACAAAACGAAAGGTGCACACCACCACAGCTCTGTCTCATTTTGCGATTGTAATCATACAAAACCAAGATAAATGAAAACCCTATTCTTGTTTCAGAATGTACTTGAAATGGGAAGCATTTCTCATATAATCTCAAGAGTGTGAGAGTTTAAAATCAGCTTGGGTTACATACATGAGACCATGATGTATCCATCCACCAATAAAGACAGTGATATGACTCACCAGGTGAAAGTGCTTACTGACAAACCTGAGACCCAAATTTACTCCCAGGAACTCACATGGAAAAAAAGAGAAATGATTCACACAGGTTTTTCCCTTTCACACACACACACACACACACACACTTTTCAAAGCTTAGTATAAAACTAACAATTTAAGGATTTTAGAAAGAAAAAAGTTAAAAAACTTAAAAGTTTAAGACATTAAAATTTCAAACTAACTTCCTAAGAACTGTTTGCAAGTATAAAAGCAATTTCCTGTTTATGTATCAAATCTAAATTCATTTTTATAACTCATAAAGAAATATAGCAAGAATCTGTTTAAAAATTACCGTTAAAGTAGGCTCTAAAATATCTTCCTAATGAAACAATGAAAAGCAATGATCTTAAAATTTTCAAACCTGTAAGTGTAATCTGACCTTAATAGAAAGATTTTAACCACATAAGGAAACTAAAGTGACTTAGGGCAAGGGATGGATACCTGCCAATGACTGTTTCCTCAGCATATCTGAGGCTCTTGATAAAAATAAACTGATTTAGGATCACTTAGAAGAGTAGAAAATGTTTAAGAAATCTTGGTAAAAAGAAGTCTCTAACCAGGAAGTGGTAGCACACGTCTTTAATCCCAGCACTAGGAAGGCAGGGGCAGGTAGATTTCTAAGTTCGAGGCCAGCCTGGTCTACAGAGTGAGTTCCAGGACAGCCAGGGCTACACAGAGAAAGCCTATCTCTAAAATCCCAAACTAAGACAAATGCCTCACAGTGATTTGGTAATGTGATTATGACTAAGTCACCCTACCAGTCCAAGAAAATATAGGTTCTAAAATGTCTGTGATCTCACCTTACATCACAATGAAATTATTAACATTGATGAAATCTATCACAGATTCTCTTTTATTAAAGTATGAGATAGTTTTTTGCCACCCTTCAAAACTGGGGCTGAAAGTCCAGTAAAGTTTAAGTCTGATTTTCTTCAAATTCCTATCCATCTTCATATACTTTAAAATGTATTTTGTGATCTAAAAATACACTTTGGGGAATGTAAATAATCATATAATGCTGGTGGCCTTTTTGTTTTTTTGGTTTTTTTGAGACAGGGTTTCTCTGTATAGCCCTGGCTGTCCTGAACTCACTTTGTAGACCAGGCTGGCCTCAAACTCAGAAATCCACCTGCCTCTTCCTGCTGGTGGCCTTTTTGCCGTAAAAGTCAAGAACTTTTGTTGGTTCTTAAATCCCTGAAACTTTTAAACTCTAAGATTAAAATTTAACAACACTGAACTATAAGAAAATGTTTACAAAGATAGGTTAGTGGTAGCCATTTGCAAGGCATAAATAATGGTGCACCGTTGTTAATCAAGCATTTCTGAAATGTAGACAAGTTTCCCGTGGTTGTCCGCCTCAGCAGTCCCAGATAAACAAACGCATTAGTATTTCTTAAAGAGAACTGCTTTAAAATGAATAAATTTTAAATAAAATTAAGGTAGGCATGATGGTTTGACAGCTATAATCCCACAACTAAGATCAAAGGAAAATACCTCTAAAAAGAAAAAAAAACACATAAAGTATCTATTTTAAAACCACCTTGATAGCCGGGCGTGGTGGCGCACGCCTGGAATCCCAGTGCTCTGGGAGGCAAAGGCAGAGGCAGGCAGATTTCTGAGTTCAAGGCCAGCAGGGTCTACAGAGTAAGTTCCAGGACAGCCAGGACTACACAGAGAAACCTAGTCTTGAAAAACCAAAAATAAATAAATAAATAAAAGGATTATGATAGCCGGGCGTGGTTGTGCACGCCTGTAATCCCAGCACTCTGGGAGGCAGAGGCAGGCGGATTTCTGAGTTAGAGGCCAGCCTGGTCTACAGAGTGAGTTCCAGGACAGTCAGGGCTAGACGGGAAACCCTGTCTCGGGGAAAAAAAAACATATAGAAAAAAAAAAAGGATTGTAATTACTGGTACACATTAACCACTTAATTCTTGGGGCTGAAGAGATGACTCAGTCGGTTAAAGATAAAAGTTTGTTTCCCAGTACCCAGTGGTAGCTCACAATCATCTTTAACTCCAGTTCCAAAGAATCCAACCACCTCTCCTGACATCAGAATGCACTAGGCATGCGCATTAGTGCAAATACATACCTGTAGGCAGAATAAGCATTCCCGGAAAATTTTTTAATCTTTTAAAAAAAAAATCATTTCCTTCATGTTTACGGATAGATACAACTCCAAATTGTTTAATTTGGCCCATGAGACAGTGCAATACGCAAAGGGACTTACCAACATGCCTGAAAACCTGAGTTTATCTCCTACAACCCACCTGAGAAGATTCCTACTCAATTTCTCTGACATTCAAATTTGAATTTGCAAGCACACACACATACATACAAACAAATTAAATATAATAAAAATTAAGTTTAAGGTAAAAAATGTTTCTTGAAGCACAGACCTTTTATAATGTATAAATCCTTACATCAAAAACACATTTTTTAAAAGTCAGGTCACCTATCATAAAAAAATTTCTAATATCCATAAATTTAGGGCATCAGACAAGCTGGCTGGTACCTGTAATCCCAGCACTTTTTGAGGATAACACAGAATTACTACCTTAAATTTAAGCCCAGCCTATGGCTCACAGTAATATCCTGTTTCAAAAAGTCAAGAGTATGCTACCACAACTGTACTTTGATACCAATCCTGATGATCCAGGGTGGGGTAGAAGGAGCAATTCCTAAAGGCGGGCCCCGACCTCCATTTTCACACAAGTAAATAAATGCAATGTCTTAGGACACAATAAGGCTGTCCTTACCACTGACAGTATTTTTCTACCTTGTGCAAAGGCTAAGGTCAGTCTCCAATACCACAAAGAAATAAAAAAAAGCAGAAACAAGTTTAAAAAAAAAAAAATCAAACTTTAAAAGCTTGTTACATCAAAAATAGCCAATTTTTTAAAATTAACATCACATCCACCCCAGAAGAGCTTCGTGAAATGAGTTTATCTGTGAAATTCAGAAATATTTTAAAATAATTATGTCTATAAAAGAAATAAAACATGTATACAAACTACAAATCTTAATTATGGTCATCTTTAAACGTTTACTAGAAAGCACTGAAAGAATTTACATTATAGGTAGCACCTGGTGATTGCTTAGTCATCACATACATCTGATCCAAAAATACAAATGTCAGAGAAGAAACATAAATTAACTCAAAAACATCCTAAATTTTTAAACAGTCAAGAAACTGTGATCAGAAACTGAAAATTAAAGAAAATCCACATTATAATTACCTTTTTCATATCCTAAAAACTATAAATGCCATGTTATGATCCAAACACTTGTGACTAGCTGCAAGACAATCTTTTATTTTTGGCCAACTTAATCCTTTAAAGTTATAAAAACATTAAATATATTCGAACATAAACACAACTGGAATAAGGATATTTTTAAGAATTAAAGAATTTGTCCAAAATGCCAAGATAAAGTCAAATATTTCAGCATTCTTTACTTTCATCCATAAATAGAAAATACTTGACAGAAACTCCACCTTGATTGTACAATACATAAGAAAACATGTGCCCTATGGGCCACAGAACCCATCTATGTAAGACAATATCTGATGCCCGCCCTCAGGACAGTAAACTTCCCCACTACATTAGCTCAAGTGGTAACTACTCACACTGGTACCATCATAAAAGTAGTAATTTTTCATAAAGCAATTTACTCTATAAACATTCATCTGGTTATAAAAACTGCCTCTAAAACACTAGAAATTAATTTAGAAGTTACTATATGTCTTATTAGATTAAAAAATTAAAATTTCATTTAATACTTCTACCCTTTTGCTGCTTACTTTTCTGTCCAATATCTCATATAAAACAGATTGGCCATTTATACATAACTTCTGAAATGCCAACTACACATTCTATCAGCTACAAAGAAGAAATCCTAATCTTCGCCCGTTTGTTACAGGAATATAGAATTAAAGATCTTTTTGTATCTATTCTATCTTTGAAAGAATATAGGTTTAAAAAGTCTTATCATTTTCTTTTTAATACAATAAACCCCAGCTTGAACTGCAAAACAAAACTTGATTAAGCTCACACAAAGGCAATAGCATTAGTCTGCTGCCCGTGTGCCCTATTTGAACCAAAAGAAAGTAAACACAAACTGATCTCCCATAGACTCCCAAGACATAAGTAAATATGATCTCTCTTATTTTAATTGATTAGTCACTTGGTTATATTTTTATTTCCAAAAAAAAATCAGTTATAACTTCATTTTTCCTATTGCCAATCACTTACAAAAAGTAACTGAATGATTACTTCTGGATTCAAGCTTATATGGGTGGATTTCTTTCTTTCTCAGTAGTCACATTTCCTGCATTCACCTAAATATCTACCTATAAAGATAATTATTTCATGATATACTGAACCCAAACCCTATTTCTCTTTTAAGTTCAGAAACAATTACCAGGACACTGACAAAAGCCTCTAAGAGCAGTACATTTAGTTTGCTGGAATCAATTTATTCTTGTAGTTGTAGAACTACTAAAAGTGAGTATTTTAACTATTTAATAATAAAGCCATCAAAGTTTTATTTTTGAAATATAGTTCAAGAAACAAGGGAATAATAATTATAAATTTTCAGGTCACTGTTTTATGACGGGTGGGGAAGGGAGCTAAACAATCTTTCAGGCTATAAAGACAACATTAATTTAACACTGCAGACTTAACAGTTATGAAAAGGCAAGCATCATTTTATTGGGAAGTTCAAATGTCTTACTGGATATAGTTGTATGCATTGATATAAATTATATAGGTATCAACTGTTTTGATAGTTAACATAAGGGCTCTGGTTTAAGGTAAGGCTTAGGATATTTTCTCATCTCTATATACACAGTCCAACATTTTTTCATTGACAAACTTTAATGATATATTCCTACCCAAATGTTGGCAAATATTGAAATATAACAATTAAAAAAACTTACTTGCTACATACAATACAGAATTTCCCAAGGCTCTCCTTTATTCTTAAAGATAAAACTCTATTGTCTCAGTCTTCAAAATGGCACACCTTTTGGAGAAAACAAACAACATTCTAAACAACTTACTAAAGAAATCTGTAACAAGTAGAATGTTTTAAAACTTTATACAGAACAGAAACTACTGATCCTCTATATTAGCTTTTGAAATATTGTTCCCTAAAATCTATTAGTTTAAATGGCAAAAAATTTAAATGTCCTAGTAAGTTTCAAGTAATTAAAATGTAAAAATAACTTGCTATTAAGCCCCCCCCCCCATTTTGGTCCATGCCTGGCTCTAAAACCTTGTTACCAAAATTAAACAAAGCCTTAAAGACCTGTAGTATTTGTGCTATTCAAAGGTACATTTCATTACAATGGCTATATGAATATTCTTTCAACCACTTACTCAGCAAAAGGGGCTTTTTTAAATTTTAAGTATTCATTCATAATCACTAACTGAATGCTAGAAATGTCATCAAAAAAGGCAAAACAAAAGCCTATTAAATTAATTTTATGTCAAACCAATAAATTTACCAATCTTACCTGGGATAAAAGCTGTGTTTATTCAGAATCGCCGGTAACCACATTAATTATCATCTTGTAAGTAACCTTTAAAAAAAATAAAAAAAAAATATTTAAATGTTTTGATTTTTAACGTTTTCTTGACCAAAGACTCAGTGTGATAAAATGAGAGAAATATTCCAAAGACAAGATTCAGGTACAAATATGGGGTGATACAACCTGCACATTTAATCCTGCAGTTATTTCTTATCTCAAATATCTATCAGTCTTTGTTTTCCTCATTTAGATTGCACTGACAAAAACTAGGGATTCAAATACTAGGGTTAAAACATTAGAACCCGAGAGAAACACAGAAAATTCAAATGACTATCACTCCGCTTTCCTTTTTCCATTAAGTCAGGTAAACAAAAACAAAGGAGATATTGATAATGTTTTTTTTAAATGCCATGATCTTAAATTTTTCTTAACCATCTACAAATAACTCTTAACAGTTGTGAGCATTAAAAATCAACTCCTCCAGGAGAAATAGTGAACTTAAAATGGCCACTGGTTACTGTAAATTTTAAACTACAAGCTATTTGATCTCACCAAATGGGGTATTAGCATTGTCTTGTAAGCAGCTCTAAAACTTGTGGTATCTATGACCTTCATTCAATACCAAACCAGGGTCCAGAATATTTTGTCTTTCTCCTACCAAATTTATCGTGAAAGATCGTATGATCTTAAACTGCTATCAATAATTTTCACATTTTACAACTCGAAAAGGATTCTGAACTACACTCTCAATCTCTTTAAAACCATTTTCTGTGATAAAATATTTCAAAGCATTCTTTTAAAAAAAATGGTACTTTAATTCTGAGAAATCAAGCGATGTGCAACTAATAGAATATGTACTAGCCCATAAAAGGTATGCCAATTGATTTCTATTGGATATACACTATGAAACAAGGTCCTTTGATTTTAACTATGCTACACTAAGTCTCCCAAACACTGTCTTTACGCAGTTCACCTTTACAGCACAAGAGCTCCGCAGAAGACAAATATATTCAAAAATACACAAAGGTCTGAGCATTCATTCCTAATCTGTTCTTCCAACGACTGATCCTAAATTACCTCAAATAATTTTTGTGTATAGAGAAAACAAATTTTTTAGAACTGTTTTTTCAATACTGTTCCGTTTTTAAGCACAGATCGACTTTTATACGTGCAACAAATGCAACAAATATGGCCCCTCTTCCTCGCCCATCAACGACAGTCCTACTTCACTATTTACACTAAAGAAAGTAACTTCACCAAGAGCTGTGCTTTTAGGATATTCCTTAACTTTTATGGTCAAGGTTTCTAATAGTATACATTCTCTTTTAAACCACAAGATGAATTTTAACTTTTTAAAGGGTAGGAACCTACCCAAGTTCGATTTAACATTCAAGTGAGGAGTTACTGATAACGGCTTTCCCTACTCATTTAAAAAAGTATCAAACAGTATAGTTATGTTCCAATATCAGTATGTCAAATGGTCTTAACGAAAGTACTAGGTAAAAATAAGCTGTATTCATCAAACGCCATCATCTTGCACCATAATTATCAAATCTACTTCCTTCAAACTGCCTTGTTACCGTCGTCATTTTTGAAATACTAGATGCACTCCGGTAACTTGCCTTTTCTAAAAGACAACAAACGTCACGGACGTTTAACAAGCAGAAAGGTACCTTTGCATCTAAAACACTAACAGCCGTTCTCAAAAGCCGCTTTGAAAGAGTTAAAAGCCAACACCCAACAGGGAGAAGGGGGGGAAAAGACAAGTTTTATTTTGGTTTAGGCGAAGTGAGAGCTTCCATTGTTCTTTTAAATCCGACCCCAAAGATGGTTTCCCACCTCACCGGAAAAGATTTTTAAAAGCCCATCAACGAAGGATTTTCGTTATTTCATGCCAAGTACCAAAGTAACTCACCGGAGCAAGCGGGGGTTCCACGGCGCGGCCGCCGCCCTCTCCCCGCTGGCTCAGACTGCAGCGCAGCGCCCGGTTGGGTTTGCAGCGGGAACACGGTGGCCCGACCCGGTGCTCCGGTGGCGCCGGCCCTCCGCGGCAGTACCCGGGGCTGCGTGTGCAGAGCCTGCAGCCAACCCGCCGCCACTCCCGCCCGCGCTCAAGGACGTCGTGCTTTTCCTCCCAAGGACAAAGGACAATAAAGGGAGCAGGGGAGCCACTCACCGGGTCGAAGAGCGGCCGCAGACGCCATCGGCTCGCCCTTCCTCGCGTGTCCGGGATGGGTCGCCCGCCGCAGCCTCCCGCCCACGGCGCGAGCCGCCTCCCAGCCGCGCGCGCCACCTGCACAGCCGCTACCGCAGCGAAGCCACGGGCGTCGTGGGCCCGGCCTCCCGGGCGCTTCTGCCACGAGTTCCCGCATTCGCGCGCGACCGCCTCGCCCCAGCCGCGGCCTCCCCGCTATCCCAGAGCCCTCCGGGACGCCGGGGCACTGCTCCCAGCGCAGCGCCGAGCCCATGGGCCGCGGCAGGCCGCCTGACAGCCGGGCTTGCTGCTGCCTCTCCGGCCATCTTGTGCCGAGTGTGGTGTCTCTCCCGTCTCCTCGCTCGGCTTTACTCCCTCCTCCTCCTCCCCCCGCCCCACACACCACACAACATGGCCTCTTCGCTGCGGCGGTAGCTGCGGCGGCGGCTGGAGCTCCGCGGCGCTCCAGCTCGCTCCCCTCCCCCAACCTCCCGCCTGCAGCTCCGGGACCGCAGTGCGCACGCGCGCCGACACCCGCCCGCGGCGGCCATTGGCTAGGCTAGCTTCCTGCCGTCCTTCCCGGAGCGGCATCACGCACTTCGTTGGTACCTTCCACCCGCCCCAACAGCAGATTCCTGCACACTACTGGTCAGTTCTGAACCCACCGCTTCCATATTCTCAATACCTATAGGGCTCATTTAATGCCAATCATATCCCGTAGGCGTTTCTGCCGAGAAGTCCCGGCTTGCGATTGGCAGATAATGAAACTTTGGGTTTGCGGGGAGAGACGTAACTTTCTGCCCCGCAGTGCGGACCCCTCGACGATAGTTGGTGTATGTGCGAGCGAGTCATTAAAAGCTAACCTTTCTTGTTTCTGGTTTTTTTTTTTTCCGTCTTCAAAGGAAAAGGAAGTGATAGAGCGAAAACGACATGATTGACAAGCAAAAACTGCAGGTCCTTCCCTCTTGGGCAAGCGCCATAGTCTCAGGATTTTTCCCCCTAAACAACCAGACCATAGGCAGGAGCAGTAATCTTATGACCAGCACATTCCGTAACCTAATATCTGCCTTGTTATACCACTTATATGAGGTAATCTATTAGCATACCCAATAGTCCTGAGGAACTGTTAATAGTCCAACCTCATAATTCTGATTAGTTGGATTCCACATTTTAGGGCAATGTTGTTGAAGGGGTAGCTTAAACACGTCTATCCAGCTTTCCCCCAGAGAAGTACACAAAATAAGCTTCATTTCCTCTCAGAAACCCACTTTTTTCCATTTCTTCTTCCCACTTCTGCCTGGAAACAAGTTTAGGCAGAACACAAGTGAACATCTGAACCGTCCTCAAGAATCTAAGGAAGTTGTTCTCTCACAGTAGCTGAATTTGGAAATGTTTCTTTTGGCAAGGGGCTAGGGGAAAAGAAAATATGCGGTTAGTTTCCGTGAGGGAAGAACACTTTTCAGAAGGGGCTTTCTTGTTGAGATGAGATGAGTGGAAACTTTGCTCCTGGTTTAAAATCACAATGTTACTTGATCATGCATCACAAAAGTAGTACTAGTTCCCTTTTGGAGGGTAGTGTTGACTGTCCTGAAGTTTTTTAACGTTTATTTGGGTGTGTGTGTGTGTGTGTGTGTGTGTCAGTCTGTCTGTGTACATTGAGTATCACAGCACATGTGGAGGTGAGAGGGCGCAGTCACTTTTCTCTTATATCAGGCTTGTCAGCAAGGGGCTTTTCAACCAGGTGAGCCCTTGGTTGTAAAGGTGATTAAACCCTTGCGAAAGAAAGAAAGAAAGGAAGGAAGGAAGGAAGGAAGGAAGGGAAAAGAAAGAAAGAAAGAAAGAAAGAAAGAAAGAAAGAAAGAAAGAAAGAAAGAAAGAAAGAAAGTCACACTGAGGCTGGACAGGTGGTTCAGTGATTAAGAAGATGTCGGGTACTGCTTCTCTTCCAGGAGACCTGAGCTCAGTTTCCAGCACCCACATAAGGTGACTCAAAACTACCAATAAGTCCAAATCCAGGGGCATCTCTGTGCTGCCTTCCTCCTAGAGCACCTGTGCTCCATGCGCACACACCACATAGACACATGTACAGATAAGCTTAAAATTAATAGAAATAAAATTCGAAGAATAAAAATCACATACTAAAGGTGAAGAGATGGCTCAGCAGTGGAGAGAACTTACTGCGCTGCAGGAGGACCTCCGGCCAGCTCCCTGCACCCACACCATAGCTCACAGCTGTCTGTGATTCCAGTTTCAGGGGATCTAAAGCTCTCTTCTGACCTCACAGCCACACACATGGCGATAAACATGCATGCAGGAAAAAACACTCCTACACATAAAAAGAAAGATTGCTTTTAAATTTTTAAAAGGAAGAAGATAGCTAGGAGATACATAGATTATTGATAGATGAATGGATGGATGAATAGATAGATAGATAGATTAATTGATTGGTAGATTGATAGATAAGAAAAATAACTAAGAAGAGAAAGCTTCTGAGCAGATGGACTTGAGAGGCTGAAAGGTGAGTGTCCACTTAAGCCCAGGAGTTCAGGTCCAGCCTGGGCAACATAGCAAGGCCCTATATCAAAAAAAAAAAAAAAAAAAAACCCAGGAGATGACTAAAGTTAATGTAGCATAAGCTACTTAAGAACAAGCTAAAGCCGGGCGGTGGTGGCGTATGCCTGTAATCCCAGCACTCTGGGAGGCAGAGGCAGGCGAATTTCTGAGTTCGAGGCCAGCCTGGTCTACAAAGTGAGTTCCAGGACAGCCAGGGCTACACAGAGAAACCCTGTCTTGAAATAACCAAATCCAAAAAAATAAAAAAAGAACAAGCTAAAGCTTTGTACAGACATCAGGTTACTTCTGGAAGTATTTCTTTTCATAGCATTATTTTTCCAAATCTGTAAGTGGGAAAAGCTATCTTTCTCCTTTTCCTTCTCTGGGTGGGTTTGTTTGTTTGTTGTTTGCTTTCTCTTTTTCTTTTATGTTTGCAGCTTTCTTCCTTTCCTTCTTGGCTTAGCAGTGTGGAGCTGAGGATGATCTTAAACTTGTGAGCACTGGAATTAAGAGGGCAGCACCACGCCTGGCTGAGAAGCATTTTCATTTTAAAGACTTTGTAAAAACCAGACACTTAATTTCTTGAGACGTTTTCTTGAAGTGAAGTATAACGAACACATGGAGAACAGCACATAGTGTAATAAGTACAATATGATGAGTTGGGTATGGACAGATACCTAGGGAGCCACCACCACGATACAACTTCCCCCAGCATGTCCTTGTCGCCTCTCCCTCCTGCCCCCTTTTTGAGATAGCATCTTGTTCTGAAGATCTGACTGGTCTGGAACTTGCTTTGTAGTATGTAGCCCAATCTAGCTTAAAAATTGTTAGTGATCTTCATATCTAGGCCTCTCCGTGTTCACATGACAGGTAAGGGTTACCACTCCTGACTGGCCTTCTCCTTCATAATTCCTGTCCACAGGAACAGGTACCCAGGATCTCTCTCTGGTCCGTGTCATCTATAACCTCAGCTCCTACCATAGTAGCTGGCATATATAGCACATGTATTTTAATCCTGAGCCAAAGAAGTGAAGAGAGTGATCTAAAGGAAGCACAGGAGCTGGAGTGAGGGCTCTCCCAAGTTGTTTTTGGTCAGGATGCGGTTATAGCAATAGAAAGTGAGGTAGGAAAGGTGGGATGGAACTGGGAAAGGGGTTGGGTATATAGTCTTTCAGGACCTTTTAAGGGCAATCAGAGCTCTTCTCTTCTCTAAGAGGGGTGGCTAAACATGAGGTATAAACATGACTAAAGAAGTCAGTGAGCTAGCTCCTTGGGTGTGGGGGCTTGCTAAGTCTCATGACCTGAGTGTGATCCCTGAACCCCACATAATGGAAGGAGAGAACTCACTCCCATTAATTAGCCTCTGACTTCCAGAAGAACAAGGAAGAATTCATAGAAAGAAAGATAAGGCTGGGCGGTGGTGGCGCATGCCTGTAATCGCAGCACTCTGGGAGGCAGAGGCAGCTGGATTTCTGACTTCGAGGCCAGCCTAGTCTACAGAGTTAGTTCCAGGACAGCCAGGGCTAGACAGAGAAACTCTGTCTCAAAAAAACCAAATCCAAAAAGAAAGAAAGAAAGATAAATAAAAAAACAAGTACTTGTGGGTAACACTGAGAAAACCCACAGGTGACAAAGCAAAAACTATAGGATATATCATCAAGAGAAGGGTCGGGGGCATGATGGGAGGTTTCATCCTCTGATACAGCTCTTGGAAAAGAAGGCAGGGATGCTAAGAGAGATTCCCCTTAAGAGTCTGGTTTCCAAGTGAAAAAGCTGTGCTCTGGGTAGAGAATGAACTGGATCTGCAGCACAGAGAAGACATATCAACGAAGGACCAGGGTCCCGTAGGTACCCCTTCCCACAGCTCTTTCCTTTTTACTTGAGGAACTTGCCTTGGAGTCTAGCCTGATCAAAAGTTATCCTGACTGATGCCGTAAGAAAATGTCCTCATCTCTCTCACACCTTACCTGGATCAGCTGACACATTTCAGTAGTCCACCACAAGTTACACAGATAAAAGCAGCAAAGAAAGCCTAGGCTACATTCTTGCTCCTCTCCCAGCACTGTCCTGTCTCTGTCCTGCCAGTGGTCTGCCAAATGATGCAGGAGGGGCTTCAGTAAGTGCCAGGAAGCTACCAGTCAGACTGCAGCCCTGAGAGTCTCCAGCTGGCATCTCTGGGATCCTCTCCCTCTGTGACCATGGCACAACTTTACTCCTGGATATATAATTGCTATGCAGGTTTTCAGAATTAAGGATTAAGTAATGCCTGTACAGGTGACTTTTAAAAACCAGCTACGAGCAGGTAAAGGGCACTGACATGAGAGAGTAGGTGATCTCATGTGAATAAACTGAAGGGTGGGAGAGAGGGAATCTCAGGAGGGTGGGGGGAAGAAGTAAAATACTTTATTTTGTAAGGTACGATGGTACAGGAGAACTTTGTGTTGTTATTCTTTACATGTATGTATGCATATATACATATATATGAGTGTACTGTGTATACTCAGTATGCAAGAGTGCTTCAGGTATGGATGTGGTTATGATTTAAATTATATAAGTGATAGATTTCAAATGAGAATTCAAGGAGAAAGCTGGGGTGTAGTGATGGCTAAGCAGTAGAGGTTAGTCTACTATGCTGTTTTTCTTTCTTTCTTTCTTTCTTTCTTTCTTTCTTTCTTTCTGTGTGTGTGAACTTGAGACAAACTAGGGTCATTTAGGAAGAGGAATCATTAATTAACAAAGTGCCTCTATCAGATTGGCTTTGTAGGCAAGTTCGAGGGACATTTTCTTGATTAACGATTGATGTAGAAGAACCTAGTCCACTGTGGGCAGTGCCACTCCTGGGCAAGTGGCCCTGGGTTGTAAAAGGAAGCAAGCTTAGTGGGGCTTGGAGAGCATGCCAGTAAGTGGCAGTCCTCCATGGCCTCAGCATCAATTCCTGCCCTCCAGGAACCTCCAGGTTCCTGCCCTGAACTTGCTGCCCTGGCAAAATAAACCCTTGGGAAAGACCAAGTTGCTTTGATCATGATGCTTTTAATCACAGCAACTGAAAGCAAATTCTAGACCTAGAGTACTAGAAGTTCGATTCAAAAGACTAGAGAAAAGTAAATCCAACCAATTAAAACTGTTACAAAGGACCTAAGGCAAAACCAAGCTGATTGAATTTTATAGTGTTTAAGGAAGAGCATCCCTGTGAGGTAGGACAGCTAGAGTAGCAACACCCCAACACCCTTAACTGTGCCCAAGGTGACTCTCTACCCAGTGTTCTGTTTCCACCATATTCATTCAAAGAAGGTGACTGTCACAAGTTACAGTGAGGACTCAGAATGACAGTATCCTGGGGTACCAAGAGGGAAAGAATACCACAGAAACGAAGGCTAAGGCTTACAGGAAACATTCCAGCAAAGAATCTCAAAACTGCCTCCCTTCCCAGACTCTTCTGTGAAAGAACAGGAAATGGGTGCTACTATGCAGTGCTTCCATTGCAAATGAAAATCCCACTGACATGTTACCCACTATTTTGTGTGAAAAGCAACCTCAATATGCATTGCCAAATTTGATCTGTATGCATTATCTCACACATGGTCCCCAGTTGAGAGTTCAGGAACACCTTGGTGCTGTGGCTCTGGTATAGGGCCTCTTTTGAGTTTGGTCTCAAAATCGTCGTCAGGGCTGCCATCATCTGAAGGTTGACTGAGACTAGGAGACGTGCTGCCAAGATGACTCATACCCAAGGCCTTGATTTCTCACTTACAAGGACTGTCCATTTCTGTTTATATGTACAAAGATAAAAAGAAGCCTCTCCCAGATGAAGAGTACAAAAGAACACAAAGGTCAAAGGTAGAAGCCATGGTGTCCTTGTGGCCCTAGCAACAGAAGCTGGACAACATCATCATGTCTCCAATGATGGATCCAAGCATGGTGGCACACACCCTTGATCCCAGCACTCAAGAGACAGAGGCAGGTAGATGTCTGTGAGTTCAAGGCCAACCTGGTCTACAGAGCAAGTTTCAGGACAGCCAGGGCTACACAAAGAAACTCCGTGTCAAAAACAAAAAAAGCAACAAAAAGCCAAGCCTATCAGTGTACAGCTTTCATCTCAAAAGCCAGCAGGAAGGTTTCTGAATTTGAGGCTAGCCTGGTCTACAAAGACAGTTCCAGGACATCTGGAACTACACAGAGAAACTCTCGCAAAATACAGGTTAGCTCTGCTTAGTAAGCAAGGAGACCATATAAAGACTCCAGGGACTGCAGAGATGGCTAAGCAGGTAAGAGCGCCTGCTGTCCTAGCATGAGGACCTGCGTTCAGATGCCCAACACCCATGTAAAAACCAGGTTTGGCCATGAGTGCTTGTGTGTGACTCCAGTGCTGTAAGAAACAGAAGCATAAAGATTTCTGGAGCTAAGCTGCCAGCCTAGCTCCAGGTTCAGTGAGAGACCCTTTCTAAAGGAAATAAGATGGAGGGTGAGAGCAGGATACCCAGTGTCCCCTTCTGACATCTTGCTGTGCACAAGCATACCGACACATACACTACACATAAATAAATAGATAGGGAGATAAGGAGAGATAGAGATAGATAGAAAGATAGATAGATACATACATACATACATACATTCATATATATATACATGACTGATGGATAGATACATATATATACATACATGATAGATAGATAGATACATAATAGATAGATAGATAGATAGATAGATGGATAGATAGATAGGACGGAAGGAAAGAAGGAAGGAAAAAAGGAAGAATAGGGGCTATAGAAATGGCTCAGCCCTCAAGAGCACTTGCTGCTTTTGCAGAGGAGCCAGGTTTGGTTCTCAAAGCCCACAAGATGACCCACAACCATCTGTGACTCCAATTCCAGAGGATCCAGTACCATTACCTGGCCACGGTGAGCACCAGAAATGAACAAGGAGTACATTCAGGCAAACACTCATACACATAAACTATAAAAAGATATTTAAAGAAAAGACTGGCTGATAGTGCTAGAGCTCAAAATATAAGAATAAAAGTGTCGATGTACTGTTTAAAGTTCTTTCCCTTTAACTCAGAAAAGTTGATGCTTATTAAACTTCAAAATACAAGAAATAGATTTACATACTGAAAACAAAGTTCAAGGAACAGGGTTTTGAGGCTCATGCAACAAAAGGGTCTTGACTCTAAGAGACAGGGAACCAGTGAGACAAGGCCCAGCTTAGTGTTTGATTTAATTGCAGGCCTCAGTGCTAAGGGGAAACCCAGGCAGGACCCAGGGGTCAACTGAATGGAGAAGAGGGAACTGGGCATCCAAGAGGGTAGGTAAGTTAGAGCTAGTAAGATGCCTCAGAGAGCAAAGGTACATCTATCCCCGAGACCTACATGGTAGAAGGGGAGAACCAAGCCCCAGAAGATGCCCATAAATATACTCACACAAGTTGTCCTCTGATTGCTACACATTGACCATGGCATGTGCGTGCCCACACATAATCAATAAATAAATATGTGATTTAAAAAAAAAAAAGGCCAGACAAAGTGACACACAACTTTTATCCCATCATTCAAGGAATTAGAGCAGTGAATCTCTGTGAGTTCGAGGCCAGCCTGGTCTACATCGTGAGTTCCAGGACAACTAGGACTACCCAGTGAAACCCTATCTCAGACAATAACAACAACAACAACAAAAACAAAAAACAAGCACCTTTAATCTCAGCACCCAGGAGGCATAGGCAGGAAGATATCTGAGTTTGAGGCTAGCCTAGGCTAAAGAGCCAGTTCTAGGAGAGCCAGTACCACACAAACAATCTAAAAAAATTATGTATGTTTGTATGTATGTTTGCATCTATTTATCTATCTATCTAGGTACCAATAGATAGGTAGATAGATAGATTAGATAGAAACATTAGTAAGAGCAAGAGAGAGAGAGAATAAATGAAAAGACCATGATGACAAGTATTTAAGTGAGAACAGTGGGAATTGTTAATTTAGCTGGAACATTCAGTAGTTTTTCTATAAATCTTCTGGCCAAAAATGGTCCTGTTCCTAGGAATTTACCCAAATGCTACACTAATAGACAGAACATCATTCAGAGGTAAAAAGAAGTGGCCTATTGATAAGTGCAATACAAATGAATCCTTTTTTTAGTTTTTGCAGCTTTTAATGATTTATTTTATGTGTATTATTGTTGTATGTGTCTGTATGTAAGTGTAGGTATGTGTGGCCATTAGAGGACCACTTTGAGGAGTCGTAGGTTCTGGCAATCATAGCCACTGGTTTTGCTTTATTTTTTAGGGAGGGGGAAACACATTTAAAACAAGCTTCATTAAATATTAAATACTGCCAAGAAATGAACTTTGGTCAGGACCATTCCTTGGAATTTCCCAGCTAAAATGGCCATGATTTTGCATTTTTGAGATAGGGTCGCACGTGTTTCAGGTTGGCTTAGAACTTAATGTAGCTGAGGATAGTACTGAATTCCTGATCCTCCTGCTCTGCCTCCACCTTCCGAGTGCTAGGCTTATAGGCAGGCTCCACCATGCTCAGCTCCTGCAGCCCTGGGAATCCAAACAGGGCCTTGGGCATGCTAGATAAGCAAGCATTCTACCTACTATATCACCAGTCTCCCCCATTGGCCTTAAAAAAAAAGGTTTATTTATTTTATGTGTGTCTTGTTTGTACATATGGATATGGATATGCATATGATCCTTGAAGATCAGAAGTGTCATATCCTCTAGAACTGGAATTACAGATGACTGTGGATCACTATGTGGGCATTGAGCCAAGGTCCTCTAGAAGAGTAACCAGTGCTTTAAACCACTAAGCCACCTCTCCATCCATCCATCCATCCATCCATGCATCGGGTCATAAGTGTCTCTCACCGCTTGACCTTTCTCCTGCACTTGACCCTGACCACTCATTCTTTACAGCTCTCCGCTCACGGGCCTCCTGACCCGTGCATGGCCTTTCCTGCTACTGACCTCTTCAGCAAGCTGGTTTCTGGTTATCCTCCAGGGTGACTTCCTGGTCCCTGACTGTATACAAGAAAAATAGCCCCAGGAGCTGTTCTGAAAGAGTTAGAGTCTCATTTTCACACATCCAGTTTCACTAAGGTCGCCTTCAGATGTGCGATTACTGCTCTGCCAGCTTACTGAAGCAGTCACATTCTGGCCACAGCCAGACTGACGGTGTCCGTGGTTCCCCTGATGTCTGAGCTGGCATCTGACCACCTCCTCTTAGCATAGCTCAGCTTTCTCCCCAGCTCCCAAATGTGTGCTGCTCACATGGCTAGCTAGCCCAGGGTCTGTCCTTCCAGACTAGTTCCTGAAAACCGGTCCCTTTACTCACTTCCAGGGTGACTGGGTTCTCTCTTGAGTTTCCATGAGTGAATGTCTATGATGTTCACTACTCAGCTGGCTCCCTTCCTGAGTTATTATTTATGCACTTGGGTGCAAAGATGCTATCTCCCTAAATAGACTCCAATTAGCTTCTCTGTGGGTAGAAGCCTTGAATTCGATCTTGTTTACTTTTATGGCATACTTGTAAATGTTCAAGTAATTGACTGAGCATTTATTTACTATATCAAATGACTCAACGAGACATTATATTCCTACAAAGTACCAGACAAATTCTCTGCAATTGATTAGGTTAATTTGATACTGAATGAACTCCATCATGAATTACTTAAAGTAAACCATCAAAATTGAGTGTGTGTGTGTGTGTGTGTGTGTGTTTGTAATCCCAGCACTTGGGAGGGAGAGGCACAAAGATCAGTGTATAACAAGGTTGAGACTAGTCTTGGCTGCAATGACCCTGTCTCAAACCACAAAAGCAAAAGCAGCATCGAAGTAAATCGTGATTAAATACCAGTTTTTGGCTAAGTACAGGTTTCTGTTTCTTGGAGCTTCTTTGAAAAATAAAATAGGACACACCTGGTATGTCAGTGATCAAAAAAGAGATCTTGCCTCTGGCACCCCAGGGGATTGTCTGGAACACAGGCGGTCACCCAGTGTCCGGGAGCAGCCAACTAGAAGAGTCTCAGGACTGAGACTCTTCCTCTTCTCTTTCCCTTCTCAGCACACAGCACTGATTAGTCCATAGAGCCGTTTCTCCTCGCCAAGTGTGATGGTGCCAGGAGGAAAGTGATCACAGGCCCCCCAGCATCCAGCAAAGCAGACCCGGCCCGGCATCACCAGCCTTAGCAGCCAATCCCACGGCAGCTTTTTTCTGCCTCTCAGAGGCCAAGCAGGCTCTGAGCCTCCTGTACGATCACAAACATGACTATCTAGAAAGGCCCGTGTTGCCTAATCTACACCCCATCTCCAGTCTCATAAGCCTGCCTAGGAGGAAGTGACATAGCTTTTCATAAATCGTAAGACTACTGAAACCAGTTGATGTAATTTGTGTCTCATTTATTCCCAGGTGTTGCAGACCTGTATGGAGGAAATCATTACAATTTTGAATAAGCTAACATCTTTTCATCTAGTTTTGCTTTTAATTTTTGTCAGTGCACATTAACTATACATTTCTAATGAGTCTCACTATGATATTTTCTTGAGTGTATAGGTTTGGGTCATGTCACCTCTGTCCTCCTCTCACCCCGGCAGATCACCCTTCTTGTCCCCAAGTAGTTCCCCTTCTATTTGTGTGTCACTTTTTTTTAATGACCCAATAGGCTTTATTGGGATGGCTTAAGGGAGCATGAATAAAGGGTTACTTCATGGACCCTAACTGTGGCTACACCACTCACTGTCTTAGCTTGGGTTACCACTGCTGCAAAGAGACACCAAGACCACGGCAACTCTTATAAGAGAAAACATCTAATTGGGGCTTGCTCACAGTTCAAAAGTTCAGCTCATTACCATCAGGGTGGGGAGTGTACTGGCGAGCAGGCAGGCACAGTGCTGGAGAAGTACCTGAAAGGTCTGCTTCTGGATCTGCAGATGGCTGGCAGGGAGAGGGAGAGGGAAAGAGAAAGGGAGAGGGAGGGAGAGGGGGAGGGGAGGGAGGAAGAAAAGAAGAGGGGGACTGGGAGGGAGAGAGGGAGAGGGAGGGGGTTAGAGAGAGACATTGGCCCTGGCTTGAGTCTTTGAAACCCTAAAGCCCACCCACAATGACACATTTCTTCCAACAAGGCCACACCTCCTCCAGCAAGGCCACACCTCCTCCAGCAAGGCCACACCTCCTAATCTCCTCCTAAGCATTGCAACTCTGGGATGACCAAGTATTCAAATCTATGAACCTAGGGGGCCATTTATTCAAACCACCACAGCCACAAAAGGAAATGTCTGTCTCTCTCACTTGGCAATCAGGAACTGCCTCAAGGACGGTGGGACTCCATGAAGCCCTTCACCTACAGTTGTTTTCTTTTCTTTTTTTTTTTCTTTTTCTTTTTGTTTTTTCGAGACAGGGTTTCTCTCTGTAGCCCTGGCTGTCCGGGAACTCACTCTGTAGACCAGGCTGGCCTCAAACTCAGAAATCCACCTGCCTCTGCTTCCCAAGCGCTGGGCTTAAAGGCGTGCGCCACCACCGACCGGCAGCTGTTTTCTTAAGATGCCATTAATTTTATATTATCATTAGATTTATTATCTGCTAAGCTCTTGTGTGTCTCTCTGCCTCTGTTTTCTGTACATGGGATGCAGATACACATACGTGTAGAGACTGTATGGATGTTTCCTTCCGTCGCTCTCAGCCGTACCTTCGGAACAATCTCTTATGGAACATGAAGCTCATGGATTGGCTACAGCAGCTGAAGTGAGCTTCAGGAACCCTCGTGTCTCCATTGCCCTCTGATGGGGTTATTTATAGGCTGGCCACAGCAACCGGCTTTCACATGGGTGCTGGGCTTCCAAATTCAGCTCCTCGTGCTTTTCCAGCAAGCACTGTAACAACCACTGTAATTTCCCTAGCCCCTAAATTAAGTGTGTGAGTGTGTATGTGTGTGTGTGATTGTGTATATGTGTGCGTGTGTGAAGAGCATTTGAAATCTGTTGTCAATAATTTTCCAGTATAAGGTACATTATTAATAATCATAGTTACCATGTTGAACAATATATTTCTATAACTTACTTCTAACAAATTTTGTATCCATTGACCAGCATTTTCTTAATTCCTCAAGGTCATCTGTCTGTATCTTGAACACAAATCTCAAGAAAAGTAAAAACAACAACAACAACGACAAAAAACTGATGATCTTAAACAATAATGTTCTAAAGAGATGGTACATGAAACCCGCAGTCTCTTATGTCTTTTCTCTACTCTAACCCTTACAGTTCTATAGTTCTCCAGTTCTCTCTCTCTCTCTCTCTCTCTCTCACACACACACACACACACACACACACACACACACACACACACACACAGAGACTTCCCCTCTACTTGGGATTGAACCCAGGACCCCACACATGGTGGGCAAGTCATCTGCCCCTAAATTCAAATTCATTTCCCTGACATCCTTTTATTTATTCATTGTCAGACTCAGTTTTAATGAATTGTTCAGGCTGGTCTTGAACTCAGTTCATAGTCCAGGCTGACCTTGAACGTGTGAGCCTCCTAAATTACATCCTGAGTCGCAAGAGCACCAGGCTCTGCCCTCAAACTTTCCTTTAGTCACAAGCAAGCCTTCACATTCTTCCAATGAAGCCCTTCTTTCTTTCTAACCATGGTTTAGAACCAAAGTTACGTTGTAATGTTTATGCATCCAATTAAGCTTTGAGCACTGTGACAGCTACTCTTCGCTGTCAACTTGAGTGGACCCCAGGTCACTTGGGAGATTCTAGGGATGGTGCTGGTCTGTCTGTAAGGGTGTCTCAGAGACTAAAGGGTAAGATGCCATCTCAGAAATGGAGCTGAGCTCCAGTTTGCTGCCTTGCTGCTTCCACACGTGCCACACATACTCTGCGCTTTCTGAACCCTGGAGCCCTCAGTCTCTCTCTCCCTCTTTCCCCCCGACCCCCGCCTCTATTTTTCAAAATATGGTTCCTCTGTGTAGTTCTGACTGTCCTGGAACTCACTCTGTAGACCAGTCTAGCCTCGAATTCAGAGATCTGCCTGACTCTGCCTCCTGAGTTCTGGACTAAAGGCATACACTAGGCCCAGCAGTTTTATTTTACTTTTTAAAATAAACTTTTATTTTACTTTAAAATAAAAGTGACAGGTCTAGAACTCACTATGTAGACCAGGTTAACTTAAAACTCATAGAGATCCTCCTGCCTCTGGCCCCTACTCCGAAGGCTGGAAATTAAAGATGTGCACCAATCACGAACAGCTATAGCTCCTTGGATCTTCTTTTTCCACCTCAAAATCAGGGGATTTCCAGGATGGATTTGCTCAACTACTGAGTCCCTTTCACACCTGGAAATGATTTTCACAAGCAGTCTCTAGCTAAACAAAAACCACCTTTGTTTCCAAAGAGGAAACAGAAGAAAGGTCTGTATGGTTTTAGCCTCTGAGAACAAGAACAAAGTTTCCTCAAAGTGCAGGTCTCAGAACCTCTGAGGAGGAAGCGGAAAAAACTGATTTTGGGGGAGGACTGAACAGCTTCTCCTAGTGCTGGGATGGTGCTATTAAGAGTGAGCAGTTTAGCCAGGTGGTAGTGGCATATCCCTTTAGTTACACATCTTTAAGACCAGCACTCGGGAGGTGACAGTCAGATTTCTGAGTTCTCAACTAGACTGGTCTATGGAGGGAGTTCTGGGATAGCCAAGACTACACAAAGAAACCCTGACTTAAAAAACAAACAAACAACCCAGAATGAACAGCCTCAGGAAGAGAAATAAACAAATTAATTGCGCTAGAAAGATAGGTCAGTCAGTTGAGTGTTGTGGACCTGAGTTTGGATTCCTAGAATTGTGGTTAAAACAAAACAAAACAATGGCATAGCACCCACCTATTCCCAGGGCCAGGCAGGCTGAGACAGGCAGAGATCTCTAGAGTTCACTGGTCAGCCTTTGTAGAAGAATGGGTGAACTCTTGGTTCAGTGAAAGACCCTCTCACGGTGTACACACACACACACACACAAATGAGGGGGGAGAGAAGGGGAGGGAGATACAGAGAGAGAGAGAGAAAGAGAGAGAGAGAGAGAGAAAGAGAGAGAGAGAGAGAGAGAGAACTTTTCTGGCACCAGGCATAGATGAGATGTGGTACACAGGCAGACAAGACAATTATATATACGTAAAAAATTAAAGTAGCAATTTCTACTAAAGAGATGAAACTAGGTATTGTGGCACATAGCTGTAATCTCAGCATTCAGGAGTAAGGGCCAGTGAATCAGAAGTTGAAGGCTAGCCCTGGCTACCTACCAAGTTCAAGGCCAGCCTGGGATACTCCAGACACTGTTTAAGAAATTAACACAAAACAAAAACAATACATGCGTATATCATATCACCTAGCTCTACCTTAAGTTCATATGTTTATCAGTTAAACCTAGATGAGATTTAAAGGAGACAGCAACAAAGAGACTGGGGCTGGAGCTAGAGCCTGCTGGGGACAAGCAGAAGCAGAAGCTCTCAGGACTACCGTTTCATTTTCAGACTTCATTTAATTACAGGGAGAAACTAAACTCAAGGTCCTAGGCCCTAGGGCAGCTGGGGACTTCCCTACAGCTGGGCACTTCTGTTGTAAACAGTTGTTGGAGTCCAGATGTCTCAGGGAGAACTTGTAAGGAGACAGTTGTTTAAGTCCAGGCATCTGAAGAACACGTTCTCCATCTCGCTGGCAGGGTCGAACAAGTTCACGTTCCCAGGCCTAGAAATGAATACCTACCCCACTTCCCCAAATATTTTCTTAATTGTTAACTGGTAAGGGATAGAGAAACTGGGCTATCTAAACCAAGGTGCATACGTTATAAAAATATATAACCATTTGCCTGTTACATCTTCGCTGACTAAAGTTGACTACCCTTATCATTCTAAAATTCCAGGCCAGGGTCCAGGAGGGGGCCTGGCTACAAAAGCTGAATTGGGACCTTGAAGCCAGGTGTCTGGATCTGGCCCAGCAGGTATGCCCTTGCTTAACCCATAATGTCAAGATAATATAACACTGCAGCCCCTTCCCCCGCTTTGTGTTCCCATCCTTTAAAGATGTTGTACAATCTCCCTTCGGGGACCTGTTTCAGATTGCTATGAAATATAATACCTCGAGGAACGGGGGATGTTACCTGGCTAGGACCATGCCAAAGTACACCCCTGAAAAATCACACCATGAAACAGATCTGGTATAAAGGAGGTTTATTTGGGGGAAGAGAGGGGAGCAAGGACCTGGAGAAGGGGTAGAGACAGACAGACAGACAGGACAGGCAGACAGGAACACATTGGAAGAGGGAGAGAGAGCCAGCTGGGTGGAGAGTAATCCTTTTATGCACCAGGTCACCTGCACCTGGCGGTGGCAAGTAATGGTGGCAGATGATGACATAAGCGGTAGCTAGGTGATTGAGGGGACCCTAGGGAATCATGTATAAACTAACATTCCTTCCTTCTCATTTAATGAAAAATGAGGAGCTAGAAGGGGGTGATGTGATGGTGGGGCAGGAGTGAGAGCATTGGGTTCTTTAAATAACTTCCTGGTGACTGAAGTGGGGGGCGGGGTGTCATCTTTGGGGACCCTGAGAAAGTTGGGATGCTGGCCAAGTCCTGGGAGAGCTGGCTGTTTCACTGCTGTCCAGGATCTGTGAGAATATCTGCGGCTAGGAAGGTGCGGGCCCAGTTAGAGCATCTGGGAGGTTAGACCTGAGCACCTGTGAGTGGCCACCCTCGAGCTGCCCTGGATGCAGATTTCGAGTGAACACCGGACTTGGCAGGATTCTGGAAAAGAGAGAGAGAGAGAGAGAGAGAGAGAGAGAGAGAGAGAGAGAGAGCAGAAGATAAAGTTAAGTAAGTTATGGAGAAAAAAAATGTCTTAGGTATACATTTGAAACTTTTAGGTCCATGGTCTTGGTAGCTGGGGGAGGGGAGTCCCAAAACCAGGGAAATGGGGAGGAATCCCATACTCTGGAATAGGTAATAAGGGAGAAACTTAAGCTATTGATTGACAGGGGTACTTACCTGGAATCCATTTGATTCATAAGCAGTGGGTCTGAGTGGATTTCCTGAAGCTTACAAGAATCTCTTGTTCTTGTTGTTTGTTTGTTTGTTTTGAGACAGGGTTTCTCTGTGTAGCCCTGGTTGTCCTGGAACTCACTCTGGTGGCGCACGCCTTTAATCCCAGCACTTGGGAGGCAGAGGCAGGCAGATTTCTGAGTTTGAGGCCGGCCTGGTCTACAGAGTGAGTTCCAGGACAGCCAGGGCTACACAGAGAAACCCTGTCTCGAAAAAACAAAAACAATAAAACAAAAACAAAAACAAAAGAATGCAGATCTTTTGAAGTCCTAACACAACAGGAGCAGAGCAAGGAAAAGAAATCGGAAGCATTTCTCATCCTTGTATGTACCTTAAATCAGTTTCTTATCACCATTTAAGCCTTCACTTGCATTTACCAACCTTCAAACGCATCCTTAGATCCTAAAACACGTTCTTAGATCCTCGCAGCTTAAGCTTTCACATCCATCCGCAGACCTGACATAAACTTTACCTCTTTTTTCCCTCACCAATTATTTGCCACGAGACACTGACGATTGACCATTGCGAGCAGTCTCTGTAACATGCGTGCCTTTACATAAAGGAATAGGGAAAAGTTACTTCTGAAACCTTTTAACATGAAGCCTGGGGGCAAGGCGAACCTGTTTGCTTTTCTAATAAGAGACCTGGTAGTTTTAACTAGCTAATGAATTAGTTAATGACTGAGGAGTTGGTAGGTTACCTTGGGGTAACAACGGGCTTGCTGCTGGTTGATCTCTAGCTGTCAGGCTGTGGCTAGCTTAACCCTCGATGTGATCAGAGACCCGAGCCCCCAGACCATAAAGCTCTCCTTTTTAAGCGTCTGTCACTGAAGTGAGGTTTTTTTGGCTTCCATCCCAAAGCTAACAGATCCTGCAGGCTCTGGGAAGCTCTCGTGTGCAGGAACGCGGTCATAGCATTGCAGATGATAGCGAACGTTTGATCCTTCTGCTTCCCCAAATGCTGCAAGATTGGTGGCTCATTTGGCCATTACTAGAAATATCACTTATGGTTATCTTGGACCTTTAAGGACTGACTGGTGTTCCTAGTAGCCCCTGGGTCCGCTATCATCAGCCCAGAATAAACGCCTGTGCCCAGAGCTTGCCTTGATCACCCCAGCTCTGCCTCCGAGCACTGGGAGGACAGGTGCACACCCTGTGCCATGCCCAGCTATTGGGAAGTTTCTCTCATAGAACTCTGCAACAGATTTTTAGGAAGAGACCTCTGATCCAAAACAAGAACATAATGTGATTTTGCTCCATCTTGCCGAATTCCCCTCCGAAGAGCTGTGTTCATATTCCCACTAGCATATTCCCACTAGCGTCTCCTGATTGTGTCTGTTTTTATGTACATATGGTACACATGTATCACATGCATACATTCAGTTAAAACACTCATACGCATACAAAATAAAATAAGTCATTAAAAAAAATACCTAGGCCTCTCCATCATTGTGGCCCTTCTGCCCTCTGACGTGTACACTAAACAGATGTAGTAATCTTTTTTGTTTATTTGGAGTGGGACAGGTTCTTTTTGAGTTTTTTAAGACAGGGTCTCATGTTGCTCAAAATGGCCTCCAATTTGCTATATAAAAGGATCATAAATTCAAAGTCATTCTTAGCTACTTAGCAAGCTCAAGGCTGGCCTATGAGATAGGAGAGTCTGTCAAAAACAATTGAAACGTTACTCTCAGGAGCCTAAAGAGTGAGCTCTTTTAGCAAATAGGCTGAGGGACAAACAGGTTCAATGTTCCTCTCCCCAGACAGGAAGCAGAACAAGGACAGAGGTGGTTCCTTCCACTCCAGCACCACAGAGGAAGAGGCAGGCGGGCCTGTCACTAAGTCCAAGGTCTGCCTGCCTTACCTAACGAGTTCCAGGGCAGCCAGAACCAAATAACGAGACTGTCTCGAAAAACAAAACAAACAACAGAACTGGAAATAGGTCCGGTCTCTCCCCAACAGTGTTTGCCAGTGCCAATGGAGAACAGGCCTCTGCCTTGCTCGTCTACAACGGAATGTTTATATAAACCATACTCCAGTGCCAAAAACCGCATGCTGCTCACCTCTGTCCTCCAGTCCCCGGCCAAGTCCCTCTGTGGAGCCTCATGTCTGGTTCTCGCTTGTCTTCTGATTTAGTGCCACCCTGGCTAACTAAAAGCCTGAGCCCTGCTGTCTCCAAGGTCAGCTTTATTCTCCCAAGACTGATGAGGCACAAACTGATGTTAGTCAGGACTTTGCTCCATGCCACCCCCAGGCAGTGGGTACCCACTCACATGTACTCCTCCTCCGTCTGAAACTCTCCCTGTAACGACAATCAAAGCCTCACACCGTGTGCTTCTAATTTCTGAATGGAATTCACTACCATCCAAGGGTTAGAGCGAAAGCATTTGTAAACGAGCCTCAGGAACATTCTAGCAGTGGCTACGCTCATAAGTGAATACTATTAACATATTACATTTACTAAAATCCAGTAAGTTGCCTCCTCACAGAGAGATTCTCAGGGTCTCTAAAACACAAGGTAAGGGTCTTTTAGGGGAAGAATAGGCAATTTCAAATATGAGGAAAGAATGCCAATTCAAGGGGAAGATCAGGATAAAGACTCAAAGACTCATTTTAATACCTGTGAATGTAGTTTGTAATTATGAGTAATATTTCTTTTCTTTCTTTGCTCTTTTTTGTTTGTTTGTTTGTTTGTTTTAGTTTTTCCAGACAGCATTTCTCTTTTTAGCCCTGACTGTCCTGGAACACTGTTGTCCAGGCTGGCCTTGAACTCACAAAGATCCTCCTGCCTCTGCTGCCATCGTCCAGCTGTGATTAATATTTCAGTTTTGACAATTGACTGGTTGTAAGTAAAAATCACCCTCAATAAGTGACATGATGTTGCGGGGACTCAGCTGAAAGTTGAGAGCCTTAAAGCCAAACCTGAGGTTTCCTTAGAAGGAGTTCTGCTTCATGATTGACGTGGAAATTCTGCCGGGGTTTCTAGTTGGCCCTATACTTCATATATTATCATTTGTTGATTTTTAAATGTTTTTTGTTTGCTTTTTTCTTTTCAGAGAGGATCTTATTTAGTCTAGACTGGACTCAAACTTGCTAGATAACCAAAAAGATAGATCTTACCGCTTCCACCTCCCAAATGCATGAGTCATAGTACTTTGGGTTTTTGGTTGGTTGGTTGGTTGGTTAGTTGGTTGGTGTTTTCTATTGGGCGGGTGGGTGGTGTTTTTGTTTTTAATGCTGAGAGTCTGATGCTACTGCAGAACAACACTGCACTTGAACTCATCAACCCTCGCAGCTACATAACTGATTTCTTACATATTCTCTCTCTCTTTTTCTCTCTCTCTCTACCTCTCACATACACATAAATACACACACACACACACACACCGACTATTTTTCTTTGAAGAATCCTGAGTAATATAGTCAGACTCATTCTTAATCATGGTCAAGAGAACAGGATTCGTTTGCCTAAGAGATAGCCAAGTGAACTGACTCGTGAGCTATAAATAGCATCATTAGCAAGCTATCTACATGGGCGGTAGGGTAAACAGAAAGATGGTGGCACCTGACAGCTGGAAATGGTTTAGAAATTGCACCGATAAAGCAAAGACCTTCTAAAGACATTCAGGGTACTGCTGCTTTAAAAAAAAAAATACATATGTATATATGTATGTATACAATTGTGTGAGTTTATTTGTTTGTATATTATTAGTGTGTGTGTGAGTGCTGGTAGTTAGTTACATGTGTGGAATATATATATATTCTATAGTGCACATGTGGAGGTCAGAGAACAACTTTAGAGTTGTTTCTCTCCTTCCACCATGCATTCTGGGGAACTTAAGGGCTTGTGTGGCAAAAGCTTTTACCCACTGAGTCATATTGATGCCCCTAAGATGCTTCTTAAAGCTATTAATACAGGCTGAAGATGTGGCTCAGTGGTTAAGAGACTTTCATGCTTTTGTGGATGACCCAGATTCAATTCCCAGCATCCGCATGGCAGCTTACAACTGGCTCTAATTCTAGACCCAAGGGATCCAGCATCACAGTCCAGTAGTCTCTGTAGGCACCAGGCACATGTGTGATAAACAAACATATATGCAGAAAAAACAGCTGTACATATAAAATAATTTTTAAAAATATAATATACAGGTCAGGGCTAGGGGTATAGCTTAACAGTAAAAGGCACACTTAGCTTGTGCAATGCCCTGAGCTCAATCCCCAACACTAAAATAATAGCTACATAATAGATAGAGAAATAATACCACAAAACTCAGATCCAAAGATGGTAAATAGTTTCAACCTGTCTTGACCAATAACCATTTAGGAGCCAGGCACACATAGGAGCACATGTGTCTAAGCCTAGACTTAGGAGAATGGAGTAGAAGTTTGAAGCTGGCTGGGTTATTATGTTAGTGAAACCCTGACTCCAGAAAACAAAACTGTTCGACACGACAGTGCACTAAAGCTTTCCGGGAGCCACGGGCAACTGAATTGATCATGAACGGCAAGTAAGGATATTAACGTAGTCTGTGCAGTAGAATTTGTGAATATGGATCAGATTGAAGAACTCTGCTGGGGACTGTGCGGTATGCTGAGGACACACGTTTCGAGCAATGAGTTCTTGAAGTAGCTGGACCCTTAAGCAACAGAGAGAGGACTTTCTACACACACATTAAATTCAGTGTTTTGGGGTTCTTTGTCAACTCAAAAAGTTAATCCTAAGGAATATCCCATAAATCAAGAATTAGGAAAGGATTGGAGAGATGGTTCATCAGTTAAGAGCACTAACTGTTTCTTCCTGAAGATCCGGGTTCAGTACCCAGCATCCACATGGCAGCTCATAACTATCTGCAATGCCAAGATCTGACATTCTCACAAAGACGTACATGTAGGTGCATATAGTATAAAAATAAACAAAAATTTGAAACATTAGGAAGAATCAGTCCATTTAAACAAAGTCAGAAAAATGGCAAACCAAAGGGCTACTGAGATGGTTCATCGGGTAGGGGTGCTTGCCGCCAAACTTTATGTTCCGAATTCAATCCTTGTAACCTATATGGTGGAAGGAGATAAGCAACTATTGCAGGTACACACACACACATCAATTAATAAAACAAAGAATGTGTAAGGGAGGGGAAAGAGAAAAATAATAACAGAAAAGAAGGCAAACTAGATAGAGGTGCTACCTCAAGACTTACAGAAACTATATTTTGAGCAGTATTCTGCGTTCTGAGCAAGACCCTGGCGAGGCAGAGTCAGGAGGCCTAGCAGGTCAAGGGCAGCTTCAGCTATACGAAGGTCACAGCCAGCCTGGAATGCATGGCACCCTGTTTACTGTATTCTATTTTATTTTTATATATGAAATTATGCTTTAAATTTGTAATGCCAAATATTCTCCTCAAGAAAGATTAAGCTGTCTTTATTGGTTTTCCTATTGAACACCAGTCTGTATTAGACACTGTGATATATTTTGTATTTGTAGTTTGTGATCTCTAATAGAAGACTCATCCTCATATAGGTCAATCCTGGAAGTAACATTTAATAAAAATAAAAATAAAAAAATAAACCAACCAAAACAAAAAACCCTCTGTTTAAATGTTCTTTGCAAATAGTTGAAGAGTCTGCTTGTTTTGTAACAGATTTACTTTTTGTAAAATTTGTGTATGAGCGTTTTGCCAGCATGTAAGTCTGCTTTGAGCATGCTTGGATTGCGAGCCACCAGGTAGATGCTGGGAAATGAACTCCTGTCCTCTGTTAGAGCTGCAAGCTCTCTTAACCACTAAGCCATCTCTCGCTCCCCTCCCTGTCTGTAGTGCTTTAAATGAATAATGATCTCACGAAGAAGTATTCTATCTCTAGGCTGAAGCTGTAAGTACCTCTGTTTGTACGGCATCAAGCATAAAATGACTCAAATAACCCATTTCATCTGTATAATTAATTCAACATGTTTTCATGATTTTAGGAATTATTGCTTTCTGGGGACTCAAAGTGTAAAATTAAAATGTTAAGGTTGTAATTTAATTCCTGGCTTATGTGCCTTGATGTCCTGTTTAAAATACAACATGACATGTTCGCCCCCCCTCCTCTCTGAGTGTGTGTGTGTGTGTGGGGGGGGTGTGTGGGTATGTGGGGTGTGGGGGGAGTGTGGGGGGGGTGTGAGGGTGTGTGTGTGTGGGTGTGTGTGTGGATGTGTGTGTGGGTGTGTGGGGCAGGTCAGTGCAGCCTCAGTTGCTGTTTCTCCTTTTCCACCTTGTTTTAGACAGATTGTATTTGTTGTTTTTCAACTGTGTATACCAGGCTAGCTGGCTGAGCGCTTTGGGGGAATTCTCCACTTTCCCTCTGCCCTTAGAAACACTGGGATTGCAGGAGCGCACAGTAAGCATTCAGCTTTTCTCATGGGGTCTAGAGATTCAAACTCAGGTCCCCATAATTCTATAGCAAGCGCTTTAACCACTGAACTATCTCCCCAAGCTCAGATAAGCTTTTCTTGCTTTCTTTCTCCCTCTCTTTCTTTTTCTTGTTTCTAACATCTATTTCTTTAGTGTGGGGAGGGATATATGCACACATGTGGAGGTCGGACAACAGCTTTGTCAGAATCTGTCCTCTCCTTCCATCCTCTGGGATTCAGAGATCAGACTCAGGTTTCATAGCAAGTGCCCTTACCCTGAGTGCCATCTGCTTACTGCACTTCCCCCCCCCCCCCCCGTTAATTTTTACCAGAAAACAAGGTTGTATATTGTGTATTGATAACTAAATTTTAGGTTTTTTGGAATTTTTTTTGTTTGTTGTTTTTGAGACAGGGTTTCTCTGTGTAGCCCTGGCTGTCCTGGAACTCACTCTGTAGACCAGGCTGGCCTGGAACTCAGAAATCCGCCTGCCTCTGCCTCCCAGAGTGCTGGGATTACAGGCGTGTGCCACCACTGCCTGGTGATAACTAAATTTTAACTTGATATACTCTTAACAAAAGTTACAGCCTGGCAGTGGCAACACATGCCTCTAAAGGAAGCAGAGGCAGTTCCATGACAGCCTGGTCTACAAAGCAAGATCCAGGACAGCCAGGGCTACACAAAGACTCAAAAAAAAAAAAAAGTCATGGATGCAGGCTGACTTCTCTCAAGCATCTTTACCAGATCAGTTGTCTCACCTGCTCCCCACCCCCACCCCACACACTAACTTTTAATGGAAAATAAGGTGATGTATTTTGGCCTGGTACTCTCTTGATAAACGTATAGCTGTGCAGTTGTGTGGGGGCATCAAGCAACAGTATCATCAGCAGCAACACTCAACAACTCCCAGCTGACCTGCGGAAAGCAGACGATGAAGTTTGGTGTTTCTCACATGGGTTCTTGAAAAGAAACTCTAAGTAGGTTATCCCAAAATCAAAGGCAAGGAGATGAATAATGGATGAGTTGGGTGGATGGAACTGATCAGATAAAAATGCAAAATTTCTAGGCCAAAACTATTCCAATTAAATTAAAGCTCAAAAGCTATACAACACTAAAGAGCCCATTTATTAAGAATATGAAATGGAATTAATAAATGTAATATCTGAAGAGATCATTACAGCCAGCAAGATAAGGTTCTGCCGATAAGCATGTGAGGGGGCTGCACCAGTTACTTCTCAAGAAAAAGTTACCTGCGTGGCTTCAACACGTCTGGAAACAAATCCAGGCTCATCAGCTCCAAGGACGCAAACCTACAGCTGAATTGAGATTCTATTCTCCACCTATGGATTGAGCAAAGACTGAGAGAAACAAAACCGGAATGACCAGAGCACCTGTAGGCGCAAATGCCTGTCTGAAAACACACCAGACTCTGACCCAACCACACCATGTGACACTAACGAGAGAAGAGTCCGGTCACAAGGACAGGCTGTGTGTGCTACCTCAGGCCTTTCATCCCAACCCTAGAGAGTCTGAGCCTGGAAGAACTTGAGTTCTAGACCAGACTGGGCTACATGAGAGAGACCCTGCCTTCAAAATAAGCAATACATTTATAAAGATAATATCAATAAAATGGAGAGGGAGATTGAAATGTCCTGTTAAGGCAGAAGCCAGGGGGTGGGGTAGAATGGGGAGAAAACAAAAACCGGACAGTAACAAACAAGCAAAAAATAAAGTTGCCGTGGTAATAAATTGCACTTGCAAGTTTACTATCTCTCTCTATTTTACTCTCTCTCCCCCCCTCTCTCTTCCTCCCCCTTTCACTCCCCTTTTCTCTTACCCTCTCTCCCCTCCTCTCTCTTACCCTCTCTCTGTGTGTCTCATCCCCCTCTCTCTCCTTTCCACCCTTCCCCACCCCACTCTTTTTAGCTGTGACCTTTTTAATTCTTCAGCAGTCAGTGTGCCTTTATCTCTTCCTAGATCTTGAAGACCGAAGAACAAGTTTTGAAGCTGGCACCCGGCTTACTCTAGGTTACCCTCGATGGCCAATAGCCATTTATTTTAGGTCTTTTTCTGCTGAAGAAGTCAGCCGGTGAGCCGCCAAGAGGAAGTGCATTACAGTTTTCAAAATGCGGCTTTTGTTTTCATAGCTCCTTTGCTCTCTGCCAAGCTAGAGATTAAGAGAGATGCTGCCCCATCTGTTTTGCTTAATATAAAAGAGTGCAGGAATGTTCCAGAACATACAGCCACTAGTCACTACTGAATATAAAGAACAAAGATGAGGGGAGGTGGGACGCGGATGAAGGAATTATATGAAAGATCCGTTTTCCTTTCTGAAAGCAGCAGGATGAATCTGTTTTGTTTTGTCCTGCAGATGAAAAGGCCAGTCTAGACAGAAGTCTAAACAAACCTGTTCCTGGTGCTGGCGCCTTGCCTCAGTGGCTGAGAGCAACCACGGCTCTTCCAGAGAACCAGGGCTCCCTTCCCAGCACATATATGGCAGCTCATAGCCCACGATGACTCTATCTCCAGGGCATCGATGCCTCCTGAACAGGATGCATTCTGACCTCTGATGCCTCCTGCCCATGGAGTGCATAGACATATACCTAGGTGTGCACTTGCGCGTGTGCTCTTGCATACACACTCGCACATGTGCACACACACACAAATTAAATGCAAAAGAAAAGTCTGTTCCTGACTAAAAATAACTACAAAGCTGCTCTGAGAAAGTCTTGTGATGGAATATTTCCCAGCTCGGTTGGAGGTGTGACTCGACAGAATGCCTTTGTTTGCTGTCAGGGGCCCAGGTTTCATCCCCCAGCACTGTGGCTGGCACACACACACACACACACACACACACTCAGAGTACTGTCTAGTTGAAGGGGACTTAACTACAAACATTTCTTCATGGACGAAATTCCACAGAGTTAATGAAAAGAAGTTATGCTAGCCAGACAGAAACAGGAAACACGTATTAAACCAGAAACTCAGAGTTGAGATGTAGTTAATAGTAAGTGAATGTAGATCCATGTGCACCAACTGGGAAATTGCAGACTCCCAGCTGCCAACCTGGGTTAAGAAATCCAGGAAGACAGCCAGGAAAAATCTAGACGGTACCCAAAGCCGAGAAGGCTGTGCTTTTTGCAGTGCAGATCTAGAACTGGGTGTTGGTCCTTGGTTAGAAGGGAAGTGGGGGCAGGGAGAGGGTGAGGTGTGGAGGGAACGGAGGAGAAAGAAACGAAGACTGAGGAGAGAATGGTCAACATACCATATAGACTTAACAAAAGCTTAAAAATAAATTAATTTAAGAAGACGAGAGAAAAAGAAGAAAAATAAACAGTTCCAAATAACTAAAGCACGGCAATGCGAGGCGGTGGACGCAGGAGGATGAATCAGGGACTTCAATGCCATCCTTAACCATATAGCAAGTTCAAGGGCAGGCTGGACTCAGTGAGACCCTGTGTCACAAAGCAAAAACCAGGGCTGGCAAGGCTCAGTGGTAAGTGAAGTACAGGCTGACAGCTCTTCAATCTCGCAGAAGCTACATGGGGGGGGGGGGTAAGTGACCCCCAGAAAGTCTCTCTAATCTTCACATGAAAAATGGAGCATGTGCCCTGTGCACATGTCATACATACACAATAATAATGAAAAAATGTCTAAAAAGAAGGAGGAGCCGGGCAGTGGTGGCGCCTGCCTTTAATCCCAGCACTCAGGAGGCAGAGGCAGGTGGATTTCTGAGTTCAAGGCCAGCCTAGTCTACAGAGGGAGTTCCAGGACAGCCAGGGCTATACAGAGAAACCCTGCTGTCTTGGGGGTGGGGTGAGGGGAAGAGGAGGATCCTGTCTCAAAACTCAAAACACAAAAACAAACAACATCCCCCCCCCCGAAAAAATACTGAACTGTAAGTGACATAAAAATGATCCAGAAGGTACTTATCAAGCAAGTTTGACAAACTGACTTTGATCTCTGAAAAATACGATGGAAGGGGAGAACTGACTTCAGAAAATTGTCCTCTGACCACCGATTGTGTGTGTCCAGCACACATGCGCGCGAGTGCGCACACGCGTGCACGGGGTGTAATGCACACCCACAGACACTTACAGATCAGAGGAGGATGTCCTGCTCTCTGCCTCTGCCCCTGCCCCTGCCCCATTCCCTTGAGGCAATGATACTCACTGCACCGGAAACTAGGTTGGTTCGAGCTAGGCCCAACATTGCATCGCTGCACGGCTCCCCCACAGGTGTTGTCATAACAAGAATGTAGGGCCACGCCCACCCAGCCTTTTCCATGGGTGCCTTGGATCCAGACTCAGGCTCTCCTGCTCTCGGACTAGTTAAGCCCTGGGTTGTTATTCTTTATTTTGTAGAGGCGGGGTCTCACTGTAGCCCAGACTGACGTGGAACTCCCTTTATATCCCAGGGTGGCTTTGAGCTGAGGAGAATCTTCCTACCTTAGCCTCCTAAGTGATCCAATACGCCTGCCTGATCCTTAACCTTATTAAAACTGAAAAACACAGTTTCCTAAATTGTCTAAGGCAGAAAATAGACCAAACCAACACTGTACTGCTGCTGAACTTATATTTAAATGTATTCATGTATTTCGATTTTTATAAAATGTACATAACGAAAATTTACCATTGTGACTGTTTTAATCAGCATACAGTTCCCTGGTACTGAGCACACTCCTATCCAATGTAATTATCACCTCAACCACCTCCACAATTCTTCATAGGAGTTATCTTCAAGCGAGAGGGCTGCTATTTTCAAGTCTGGAAAGGGAACTCCATTATACAAGAAGGAAAAGAGACAAGCAAAGTCAGCCATGTGTCTGATCCATAGGGAGTCTTCGCCGAAGGCTGGGGGGAGAGGCGGCTCCAGCCCGGCCTCCAGGGACAGCCCTAGAGTCGGGCTACCTGTGCCAGGCTGAAGAAGTCCAGCACCAGAATGGAGCAGGCAATGGGGGTTGGGGAGAGGCTTACCCTAAACCCAGCACCTATAACCCTTTTTCAGTGTTTGATTAGAGGCCAAAACAGTAGTAGGCTCAGGGTTGCTTTCATCAGTCATGCGGATTGGGGCTGTAGCTCTGTTTTTGGTAGAGCAATTGTCTAGCCTGCATGAGGCCCTGGGTTCAATCTCCAGCATTATTTAAAGCAGGCACGGTAGCCCAGGTTTATAAAGCCAGAGTTCAGATCGCTGCTGGTTCAAGGTCAGGGCCGACACAGCGTGGGGCTGCCAGCAGTGGGCATAGTGGACACAGTGGGCGCAGTGGGGGAAACCCAGATTCACAATTCACACTGACCCCAACAGCTGCCTGAGGAGTTGTTTTGAGAGATCTCCCCACCCAGGTGAGAGTTGCATTTGTGGGTTTTGATGAAGAAAGGAGCTTTAGGGCAAGCCAATGAGAAGCGGAGTTGGGTTTTATAAGAAACAGGAAGAGAGGTGATGCAAAAAAGCCTAAGAAACTGTGGCGGCGTGGATGGAGCCGTTTTCAGGGAAGAACGGTACACAAGCATCTTTCCAAAGAGAGTGCATCGGACTTTCAGAGCTCAGGACTCACAGCTCCAAGGGCTGCGAAGATCTGCTTCCGCCCACCCCTAGCTCACTCCGCTTCTCTTTAACACTGCTCAAAGAGCGTAGTTTATACCCAAATTAAACAACTCCCTTAGTAAACAAAGATATAATACCTCTGTTACAACTTTCAGTGAGACAGGGTGTCTAGGTTTGGGCGAGAAGGGGAGTGTCTTTCTTTTTTTTTCCCCCGAAAAATTCAAAAAAGCAAAATCCAAAACAGAACAAAGAAAGCAAACAAATAGATATTTAAGACAAGCATCTATTTACTTTTCAAAATGTATTTAATTTTATGTATACGCATATTTCCCCTACATGCCACTCTCACGCTCTTGAAGCCCAAACAGAGCATTGACTTCTAAGGAACTGGAGTTACTGATGGTTGTGAGCAGTGAAGCGCCTGGAACCCAATCTGCGTCCTTCTCATAATAGCAAGTGCTTCTCCCCACGGAAGGGAAGAGCAGCCGCCCTCCCTTTTCTTTTCTCCAGACATGCTTTAATTAGCCGGGGCTTGCCTCCAACTCATTATACAACCAAGAATAGCCTTGACTTTTTGTTTTTAATTTAAGAAATGCTATGTAAATATGTATAAGGATTGTGTACACAGGAGTACAGGCACCCAGAGAGGTCAGAGACATCAGCTCCCGTGGAGGTGTAAGTCACTGGAGGTTATGAGTCATTGTACCATCCGACCTGGATACTGGAAACCAGACCTCGGTCCTCTGGAAGAGTAAACAGTGTGTACTCATCTAAATCAGTGAGCTCTCTCCAGCCCTGACCTTGAACGTCTGAGCCTCTTTCCTCCACCTGCTGAGTAACCCAGTAATCTCATGCCCAGTTTTATGCAGTGCAGAGGACCAAACCCAGGACTTCGTACTCGCTGGGCAAACATTCTACAAACTGAACTGCTGACCCAGCTCATGAGTCAAGCTTTTTTAAAAACCACAGACTCCAGTGGCTTGGGTAGACGGAAGGTGTTGGGGAGCACACGTAGCAACATTGTAACTGTAGACTCTGAAGGCTGTTCACTTCGCAACTATTAACCTTCCTGTCTCTCTCTGCTCACTGATGAAGTGTAGAGAACTGTCGCACACATGGTCTCACTGTTAAAAGGCTTCTGCTCCGTCATGACTGACAGCACTCAGGGCCTGGGCTTTCTGCTGTGTCTGAAACGAAGAATCCTTCAAGGTGCTCTCCCACAACTCCCCGACCCCTAAGGCTGGCAGCCAAGAGAAGCCCCTCACATAGAGCTAGGCAGAACCCTGCTCTCCATTGTGGCTTTTCTGAGAAAAAAAGGCTGCTTTCAGCACCAGCTTTGATGTCAGGGAGTTAAGCTATGCTGAGCTGAGGGAAGCAACCCCCAGTTTTACTTCACAAACAGCCGTGCAGGGAAGACTCGGGAAGCTGCCCGAACTCGTTTTCCACTTTGCTCTGGACTGTAAAGCCAGACCTCCAGCTGCATGAGTCACAGGACTGTCTGGTTCCTGGGTCGTCTTGGAGAAGATGACAGTGGTGTCTTTGGCTAAGGATGCTGGGAAAAGCTCACCGTGTGGTCACTCACTCACTGCTACGGCGACAATCAGTTGAGCAGCCTTCTGGAGACTTTTTTTCTGAGCTGTCTCTTGGTTTAGCTTATGAATTCTCTTTTGACTCCGGTCCTTAGAGGAAAGGCCAGCAGTGATAGAGATAGACGCTTCGCTGGCCTGAGGGGGATGTGCGCAGACTCACCTCGCCATCCTGCATGATGGACGGAAGAGTTCTTAGAAGAGCGCGTGCGGCTGCAGCAAAGAAGAGGGCAGATGGATTTTGTTCGGCTTCTCAGAGCTTCAGGTCTGAGACAACCTTAATAGCCAGCGTGGGGGGTGGGGTGGAGACACGGGGACACAGACGTGATGTCAGGACAAGGACAATGCAGTTCTATCAAGTGAACACATTACTGTAAAAAATGTGCAGCACTTTAAGGAAAGCATGCATTAGGTATTGAAGAAGAGTAATCTACAAGCTATACTGTTTATTAGGAATAAAAATGAAGATCAAAGCAGAACATTTAGTAGCTGCCTATTTGTGGTTTTTTTTTTTATGTGTATTCATGGTTATGTAGGCAAGAATATTTTTTTGTTTGGATATGCAAGAATGAGGCTGGCTCCGGAGATACCCAGGGGATGCCCATGAGGGCAGAGATGAGATAAAGAAACAATGCTGATGCTGGGGAGATGCCTTAGTCAGTAAAGTACTAGCCACGTGAGTATGGGGATGTGACTTCAATTCCCATAACGCACGTAAAAAGCTGAGTCTGCTATAACCCACTTGTTATCCCAGGGTAGGTAGAAAAAGGCAGAACTTTGGGACGTAAGTTACCCAGCACCCTGGCCAAATTGGCAAGTCCCTGGTTCCAGTGAGAGACTGCGTCCCCCCCCCCCAAAAAAAAAAGTTAAAAAGCTTGGGGCAGGTAAGATGGCTCAGTAGGTAAAGGCGCCCACTGCCAAGCCTGAGGTGAATCCATGGGACCCACAGGGTAGATAAAGAGAGAGAATCCATTCCCAAAATTTGTCCTCTGACCTACACACACACACACTCACATATACACTTGACTTGCACATACCACATACACGTACATGCTCACATTCATCACACATACATATCCACTCTCAGGTATGCCACACACACATATACATTCATATACACAAACACAGAGACAGACAGACATTTTAAGCTATTAAAAAACAAGAAAGCCGGGCGGTAGTGACACACACCTTTAATCCCAGCACTTGGGAGGCAGAGGCAGGCAGATTTCTGAGTTTGAGGCCAGCCTGGTCTACAGAGTGAGTTCCAGGACAGCCAGGGCTACACAGAGAAACCCTGTCTCAAAAAAAAAAAACAAAACAAATAAATAAATTAACAACAACAACAACAATAATAATAATAATAAAACAAGAATAAACTACAAAGTAGTTCCTGTGGGATGGCTCAGTCCATAGTCATGGTGAGATGAGCCAGCCCAGCGGCCTGTTCGAGTTCCAGAGCCGATGGCACGGTTGTCCCCAGCACTTGGGTGCGCACCCAACCAGGTCTACAGATCAAGTTCCAGGACAACAGCAGGACAGCCAGGGATGCACAGAGAACCCTATCTTGAAACGCCCCGCTCAAAAAAGGTTAATATTTGTTAAATATTTAAAGCAGCACCTGACATATAGAAGTTTGGGGGCAGGTAGGATGGCCTAGTAGGTACAGGCGCTCACTGGGAAGCCGGAGGTGAAGCCGGAGGTGAAGCCCTGGGACCCACACAGTAGATGAAGGGAGAGAATGCGAGTCCGGGTAACTGGATAACCAAGCCAGTTTTTAGTTGGTTCTTTACAACTGAGACAAGATGTTGGTACATAGATGAGTTCAGGTTGACCTTGAGCTTGTCACCTTCCTGTCTTAGCATCCCAAGTGCCATGATTGCTAGACTCAACCACCACGTCCAGCTCCAATTTTGTTTGTTTGTTTGTTTATGGAAACATGGTTTCTTTATGTAGTCCTGTATCCAGTTCCAATTATTTTATGTATGCATGTATGTATATATGTATGTATGTATGTATGTATCTATCTATCTATCTATCTATGGAGACAGGATCTCTTTACATAGTCCTGTAGAGCTGACTATGTGGATGAGACTGGCCATGAACTCACAGAGATCCTCCTGCCTCTGCCTCTCTAGTGCAGGATTAAAAGCCGAGCCCCATCTTTTATGTTGTGTTTTTCATTCATTGTGGTTTGTTTATGTTTTGGTTTTTGGTTTGGTTGTCGTTGTTGTTTAAAGTTTCCCTATGTGCCCTGGCTGTCCTGAAAATTACTTTGTAGAACTAGCCTCAAACTCAAAAGATCTGCCTGCCTCTCTGCCTCTAGAGTGCTGGGACTAAAGGTGTGTGCTACCAAGCCCCTGGCCAGTGTGTTTTAGATTCTAGGCAACGCTGGTTATGATGTAGTCTCCATGCAATCTGTGGTGGTCTGAGTATGAGTGACAGCTCCCTCCTCCGCCCCGCCCCCCACCAACAGGCTCATACGTTTGAAGGCTTGGCTCTTGGTTGGTGGAATTATTTGGAAAGGACTAGGAGGTGTGGCTCATTAGAGGAGATATGGCTCTTTGGGTAGGCTTTGCGCTTCAGAAGCCCATGCCCTTCCCATTCAGCTGTTTGTGGGTCAGATGTAAGGCCTCAGCTACTCCTGCCATGCCTGCCTGGCTCCCGCAATGCTACCTGCCACTCCGGACATGGACTCTAACTCTCTAGAACCATTTGGCCCAAATTAAATGCTTCATTTTACAAGTTGCCTTGGTCCTGCTGTTTTATTATAGCAATATTGTTTATTTTAAAACAGAGAAAGTGAGACATAAACTCTCTATTAAAAGCAAAGAGAGCCGGGCGGTGGTGGCGCATGCCTTTAACCCCAGCACTTGGGAGGCAGAGGCAGGCGGATTTCTGAGTTCCAGGACAGCCAGGGTTATACAGAGAAACCCTGTCTCAAAAAATAAGCAAGCAAACAAAAAAGCAAAGAGAAGGTAGTTTTAGGAGGTAGAACTAGGATCTGTGGTAGATAGGAAGGCTCCTAAGCTGAGAAATAATTCCTTTTTTCTTATTAATTCTCTTTTCATGTAGGAAAGTTATTTGAGGAGTTGGAGGAGAGGAAATATGATCAAAATATATATTTCACATTTACATATATTATCTGTATATGTATATATACAAACACACATATAATATGTGTGTGTTTTGCCTACACAAGTGTCTTCGTATCATGTGTGTGCAGTTTACACAGAGCCAGAAACAATTGCTGGATCAGCTGGGACTGGGGTTCTAAATAGTTGTGAGTTGCTATGTGGGTGCTGGGAATTGAACCAGGGTCTTCTGGGAGAACAGCCAGAGCTCTTAAGTGCTGAGCCACCTCTCCAGGCCTGTAAAAATTGCAGTTAGAAGAAAGTGCAGGTGTGTGTACTTACAGTGTAAGGTGAACGTGTGCAGGTGTGTGTACTTACAGCGTAAGGTGAACGTGTGCAGGTGTGTGTACTTACAGCGTAAGGTGAACGTGTGCAGGTGTGTGTACTTACAGCGTAAGGTGAACGTGTGCAGGTGTGTGTACTTACAGCGTAAGGTGAACGTGTGCAGGTGTGTGTACTTACAGCGTAAGGTGAACGTGTGCAGGTGTGTGTACTTACAGCGTGAGGTGAACGTGTACAGGTGTGTGTACTTACAGTGTAAGGTGAACGTGTACAGGTGTGTGTACTTACAGCGTGAGGTGAACGTGTGCAGGTGTGTGTACTTACAGCGTGAGGTGAACGTGTGCAGGTGTGTGTACTTACAGCGTAAGGTGAACGTGTGCAGGTGTGTGTACTTACAGCGTAAGGTGAACGTGTGCAGGTGTGTGTACTTACAGCGTGAGGTGAACGTGTGCAGGTGTGTGTACTTACAGCGTGAGGTGAACGTGTGCAGGTGTCTGTACTTACAGCGTGAGGTGAACGTGTGCAGGTGTGTGTACTTACAGCGTGAGGTGAACGTGTGCAGGTGTGTGTACTTACAGCGTGAGGTGAACGTGTGCAGGTGTGTGTACTTACAGCGTGAGGTGAACGTGTGCAGGTGTGTGTACTTACAGCGTGAGGTGAACGTGTGCAGGTGTGTGTACTTACAGCGTGAGGTGAACGTGTGCAGGTGTGTGTACTTACAGCGTGAGGTGAACGTGTGCAGGTGTGTGTACTTACAGCGTGAGGTGAACGTGTGCAGGTGTGTGTACTTACAGCGTGAGGTGAACGTGTGCAGGTGTGTGTACTTACAGCGTGAGGTGAACGTGTGCAGGTGTGTGTACTTACAGCGTGAGGTGAACGTGTGCAGGTGTGTGTACTTACAGCGTAAGGTGAACGTGTGCAGGTGTGTGTACTTACAGCGTAAGGTGAACGTGTGCAGGTGTGTGTACTTACAGCGTAAGGTGAACGTGTGCAGGTGTGTGTACTTACAGTGTAAGGTGGGGCTAAAGTCAGCTGAGTCCAAAGGAGGCAATGGAGAGTAAGAATGGGAGAAGGAATTAGGAGATCAAACCGGGCAGTAGTGGTGCATGCCTTTAATCCCAACATTTGGAAGGGAGAGGCAGGCAGATTTCTGAGGGTCAGCCTGATCTACAGAGTGAGTTCCAGGACAGCCAAAGCTATATAGAGAAACCCTATCTCAAAAAAACAAAACAAAACAAAGAACAGCACAGTAACAGAAAATGACAAACCCTTGGAGCTTAAAAAGAAAAAAATCAGTGAAAGTGACGAATTTCATTTTTTTTTGTTTTGTTTTTTCTCCAAACAGGGTTTCGATGTGTAGCCTTGCCTGTCCTGGAACTAGCTCTGAAGACCAGGCTGGCCTCATACTCTGAAATTCATCCGCTCTGCCTGCATCTGTCTCCTGAGTGCTGGGACATCACAGTATGATAAACTTCTAAAAAAAATTTCTTTTTCTGCTGATTCTGGTGGCACATGACCTTAATCTTGTGCCTTAGGAGGCACAGGTAGGCAGATCGTTGTGAGTTTGATGCCAGCCAGCTTTGTCTACATAGTGCTCCAAGTCAGCAAGAGCTGCACACAGCGACCCTGTCACAGAAAAACAAAACTAATTCTCTTCAATCTTGCCAAAAAGCCTGACAACTATTTAATCCCTAGAATCTATAAGGTGAAAGCACAGAACATATGACCTACACGCATGCATGCAGACACATACAGACACAAACACATACACAAATACACACCACACACACACACACATTCACATACACACACTGAAAAGTAAAATAAAAATATATAAAATATAGGCCTCATGGCCTACAACAGTGTCCAAGAGTTAGAAACTTTGCTCCACAGGACTCCAGACCTCCCCTCCTTAGAGAGGAAGAGAGGCCCTCAGCTTCTGTCCTCCCTGACCCAACTCAATCCCCCCCTCAACTGATCCTCTCCCCACACAATTTCCATCTCAGAATACTCCCACCCCAGTGCCGCTGCCACTAGAAGTAGGGGACTACTTTAAGGAGTTTCTCTTAAATATGTCAATAAAGTTCACTGCACCTGGAGTTAAAAAGTAACTTTGAATACAGCAGATTGCTCTCCATAATGTGGGTGGGTCTCATCCAAATTGTCAAAGGAGTTTGCCTCATTCCCTCCTGCACACACCCCAAACCCCAGGGAAGAAGGAACTCTTGAAATTCAGCAGTGGCCTTCTGATGTGAACTTGACTCCCACCTCGGTCTCCTGCGTGTTAGTTTACCCTCATAGTTTTGGATTTCTTGGACAATATCTGAAAACCAATCTCTATAAAAATGTATACATCCTATTGTTTTTCTGGAGATCCATTACTGGCCTAACCTAGTCTAGTATGCCCCCAACAACGAGATTCTAGAAGTTCCTGCTTTACATCTTAATCATAGAAAACTTATCTCCAGAGACAGCATGTGCTAGCTGCCTGGAAAAGCCTTCTGCAGGATGATGGACATCAGCCTGAGCCATTACCCACCAGGGAGTCAGTCATCTGTCAAAAAAAGCTGCGCTCAACGGTGCAGAAATAAGCCTTTCATTAGCAGAAAATGCCAGTCGCCTCAAGTGACACGGGACTCTATCAGCTGGTAAAACTTAATTATGCTTCTAACTACATAAATTAGTTCAAGTAAATAACGTTTGAAAATACCCGATCTCCATCTTGAACCTACAGAGGATTAATAGCAAGAAAGAAAAATTACTAATGAGTTAAGAAAAAAAAAGTTAATTTCTTAAATGTGCCTCCCACAAAGATTAGTGCTTTGAGTGGTTATTTTATTTGCCAGTTTGGCAGGAAAATTACTATTTCCTTAATCAACACATCAGAAATGTCTACACTTTCAGAATAAGAGAAAGAAAATCTACTGAGAATGGAGAGGTGCTGGAAATGGCCTACGTCTTTCCCCGCGTATTCCCATGGACACACACACACACACACACACACACACAACCCACAACCTCTCAGGCTTAAGCGTTTACACACACACACACACACACACACACTCACACACACAGACCCTCTCAGGCTTAAGCGTTTCCCCAGCTGCGCTCAACTAAATATATCTTGGGCGGTGTTTTCATTTCTTCACCCCTCTCTTGAGCCAATCAGAAGAAGACAAACAGCTCGGAGCCCCCTGGGAGGGCCTGCGGAGTTACCGCCTGCTCACAGGGCTTCGCACAGCACAGCATCGGGCTCCTCCTGCTCTAGCCAGGACGCCTGCAAGCTGGAGGCCTAGGCAACGTGCGCACTGCGGCTCTGCGGCTCTGCGGAGTGGGGACTGCAGGGGTTAACGTGACTGCAGCTCATTCCGGCACCACCTGGGCTTTGGCATCAGTGACTCATTGTTTCCGCCCTGAGCTGGCCCAGCGCTGCGTGGTGGTGTCAGTAACCCAAGCAAAGGGAAAAAAAATTTTTTTTGTCCTTTCTACATAACGTTTTCTAAAGCTGAGTATAGAAGCAGCTGTAGTCAAGGTTATTTGCTCCCTTTGAGTTGTCCAGCGGGGGATAAAGGTTTAAATTGGCCGACTACAAACAGAAAGAGGACGAAAGCCAGGGTTCCCTTAGTTAATGGCTGGGAGACCGTTCTAGAAAAGGAGGCAAACATGGTGGATTTTAGTGACATTGTCTACAATTTGTGTAAATAAACATGTTAGCCAATAACTTTGTTATGTCTAAATATATGATAGATATCAAATACGAATTTTCTTCATCTCCATTTCTTTGGTGTGTGTGTGTGTGTGTGTGTGCCCCACAGCGTCCTTATAGAGATCAGAGGACAACTTGCAAGAGTCAAGTTTCTCCCTCTACCTTGTGAGTTCCAGAAATAGAACCCAGATGGTCCAGCCTGTCTGCAGGGACACGCTCCTGCTCACCCAGCTCGGAGGCTCTGTGTTCCTGCTTTTGAAGCAGTTATCACTCTCCTCCAAAGCAACTCTTCTGTGCTTCGGCCTAGTTTCATACTATTTGGGACAAGAGGGACGCAGGAATTCTGGGAACAGGAGTATCTTAGCTTTGGCTAAGCACACCTCAGCTCAAAAGGTTTCTGGCACAACACTGAAGACGTTTTGCTATCTTTCTGTAGACTCTACAGAGATACAGCCTCACAAAGTAGAGTATTGTGTATATTCTCAATTCTATTCTAGTTAGCTGCATTTTCAGTGTTTAAAATAAAATGATGATGATGATGATGATGGTGATGATGATGATGATAGGGCAGGACATGTAGGACGTGTACCAGGCTGGATTCTACCTCAATACTGTTAAAACTGCAAGTAGATGAAAAATATTCTAAATGGAAAAAAAAAAAAAAACAGAAATAAATGCAGGGTAGTAGGGATGAAGTTCAATTTGAAGAGTGCTTTCTTAGTATGCAAGAAGCCCTGGGTTCGAGTCCCTGAACCTCTCTCTCAGCGGACCTGGGGCATGACTGCAGACTTAGCATGTGTGAAGCAAGCAGGGGGATTGGGGTTAAGGTCAGCCGATGCTACAGAGTGAGGTCCGGGCCAGCCTGGACTATGTAAGACCTTGTCTCAAAGGGCAAGAACAAAACAAATGAGAGGAGAGGGGAGGAGTAAGAGGAGGAGAAGGGAAGAAGGGATGGAAGGGGAGAAGGAGGGGGGGAGAGGAGGAGAGGAGGAACGGGGTGAAAGGGAAGGAAAACAGGAAGAGACCTGTCTAGACCTGGGTGAGAACAGCGTGCCACCAGACACTCTCTTCATTAAATTAAGTAACCCCCTGAATGAATTCCAAAACACTCCGACTCTATGCAAACCAAAGACAGAAGATACTGGAAAAGAGAGGGTGGGCACAAAGCAGAAAGATTAAGTATGGAGCTTGAAAAACCCCAGAAGATACCATTGTTACAGAGTGAGTCAGTTGCTGTAGCCACTTTATTTTCACAGTAACAGGGGATTTGTCCGGCCTCGGCTAGTTTCCGGTGAGATGTCTACTCTATCCTATGGCTGGGGATTCATTTTGGGTTTGATTCAGAAAGAATCAAAATAAAAGAGATTACATCTCTCAGACCTGTGCTACCATTCAGCAATATGGGTGTTTTTTCTTTGTTTGCCAGAATTCTTAAAGTCAGGTATCAAAATATTTGCTTCTCCTTTCTGGAAACCTCTTGAAGGCCTTCTACGGTTCTTCTTGGTTTTGTAGGCAGGGCGCTATTATTGCAGCACGCCTGCAGAAATGGTGCCAGTTTAAATAGCCTGGCGTCTCACGGCTAACCAGAAGTAGGAGTGGTTCTCTGAATGAGTCTTTTTATATTACAGACAGGAAATCTGTGTGAAAAGAGCCTCGTCAACTATTAACACGATTGTGGCATTTGTACCAAGAATATAACTGTTGGTCCAAAGAGAACCCCCAAGCTGTCCAAAATGGCAGTGCCACTGATCCTGTCCCCAAATGGCCATCTGGGCTCGGCTCACGCTGACCCAGAGTGTTCTGATGGGGTAGACAGAAGGATTGCCTGAAGAGAGCTAAAAGCCCACATTCAGCATTCCTCAGGAACCTGCAAAACAAGTTTCTGCCTGTCTGGAAGAATCATCACTTCTTAAGTCTCCCTGCAGCCTTCCACTGCAAACAGAGCGTACAGTTCTCTATTAGCATACACATATACTAGGCATGAAAAGAACATGACAGCCTCCAGGCGCTTAGGTCCTTAACAACACTAAGGACATGCACCTGTCATGGATATGAGCCACCAGGCTCTTTTGGCCTGTACGCTTCCTCCTCCTCTCCACTGTAACATACTGGGTTGGTCCACCTTCCAAGCCCTCCTGTGCCTAGCTACACACCTTTCTCTTTAAATCCAGCAGATCCTGCCTACCCTCCAACCCCTAACGGATAGCCATGGCCGCTTTTGACACCCTAAAATGTCTGTGGCTACTCCCTCTCTACCATCTGGAGAGATGGCCACATGGGAGTGTCCTATTTATGATAACCCACCTATGGAGTGATCCGGTTCAGTGGCTACACTGTGCCCCACTCATAAAAACCCGAGCAAGGTAGCTCGACCATTAGAGGACTGTGTCGAGCCAAACAGGATGAACACAACCCTACATGCAACTGAGGAAGAAGGTGCCACACTGACTAAAATTAAATTTCTGAGCAGCTGCTAGGGTCACAGAGGGGTGCTTCATTTCCATTTTCTGGTCAGTATATCCTAGAGGAGGGAACGGACGGCTCCACATTGTCACCCTCAGCAGTCTGAGAACTTCTAATCTTTTAGAGACTTCAACTCAGGCCAAGCCAGGGTTCCTAAAGCAGAAAAACATATTCAGCGGGGTTGGAAATGTGATTGTTTTTCAACATAGGCTTGAGGGTTAGGGAAAAGACAAGTGCTCAGAAGGAAGCATACCCAATGCTGGTGTGTGCTCCCAGGGGAGAGTTATGGTTTATTGTCCCAGCTGTATATATCATTTCGGTGGTCCTTAGGTTACATTTCAAAAGGTTGCCAGGAATCCTTTCTTTTTCCTTCTCTTTCTCCTCCCCCTCCCCCCTCCCCCAGATTATAGGGTGGTCCCAGAGATGTCTAAGAGGAGATTATGATCCAAAAAAGTAAAATTGGAAGCCTCTAAGATTGCACAAGGGAGATCCAGTATGGTGACAGCCACTTTCAAAGCCAGCCTTTGAGAGGCAGAGGCAGGTTGATCAAAGCCATCCTGGTCCACACCGTGAGTTCCAGGACAGCCAGAGCCAGAGAGACCCTGTCTCCAAACAACCGAAAATTAAAAACATAAATCGAACAAGAAGGTTTAGTACATGTCCTTTCGCTGTAAGTGGGCTTTCTGGTGAGATTCCCAGCAAACTGCAGATGGGAAAGGAGGAAGGCCATAGTGGTTGTTAGATATGCTAAGATTCTGCTGTGTTTCTTCCCTAATGAAGTGTGTTCTCCGACAGTTTCACACATGTACATAATGCATATGACTGCTCTCGCTTCCCACCCTCTTATCTTCCCATTATCCCTTTCTGTCTCCCCTTCTGAGTCTCTTTTTCCTGTTCATATCACATCTGTTTGGTGGCCCACTGAGTTTAACTAGGGCTATGTAATCACGGGGTTGGCGTCTGGTGGCTCAGCAATGGGTACACAACTGAAGAGAGTGATTCTGCTTTCCCTCAGATCCATCAGTAGTTCAGCAGAAAGTCAATTGACCGTTGACAGGGCCAGTCTTGGGCCCACTGCAGGAGACTGAGGTCCTGAGACCACTACGCCCGCAAAGATTGTATGAGTCTAGAGGATGGACTTTCACAACTCCACACCCTTTTGAATTCTTGCAAGATTTCAACCTGTTCCTTCTGAATTACTCCACAGAGCCGTAGAGGAGGTGGTGTGAATTGTGCTGGAATTCTTGCTTTACTGCTGGTGAGAGGTTTCAACCAGATGGCCTGGGTGTGCCTTTCTCTCCCAACGCCCCAGGGTTTCTCTGCATAGCCCTGGCTTTCCTGGAACTCTGTAGACCAGTCTTGCCTTGAACTCTCAGAGATCCACTTGCCTCCGCCTCCTGAGTGCTGGGATTAAAGGTAACAGTTTTCCATCAGGAGACAGCCATTATTGGACTATCAGGACCTCTTTCCATCCTGCAGATGGAAAGATTAGATTGGATCGTCCCTAATCTGTGCTCTCATGGGGAAGAAGGCTCAGGGCTTCAGCAGTGATTCTCAACCTGTGGGTCTTCACTCCATATGGTTCATACATCAGATACCCGCACATCAGACATTTACATCAGGATTCATGACAGTAGCAAAATTACAACTATGAAGTAGCAACAACAATAATTTTATGGTTGGGAGTCACCACAGCATAGTCACTGCAGCATTAGGAAGTTTGAGAACCACTGACTGACAGAGTCCCTCTCCTTCCTAGTCAGCGGTAGGTCCATTCTTCCCAAAGTCCAAGGTGAAAGCAGTTTGTTCTTTCTCTGAGTGCCTATAGTTTTTCATGTAAAGGTTTTTGTTTGCCAGACAGTGGTAGCACATGCCTATAATCCCAGCACTTGGGAGGCAAAGGCAGGCAGATTTCTGGGTTTAAGGCCAGCCTGGTCAACAGAGTGAGTTCCAGGACAGTCAGGGTTATACAGAGAAACCCTGTCTTGAAAAACCAAAAAAATAAAAAATTAAAAAAATTTTTAAAAAAAGGTTTTTATTTGTGTGGAGACAGGGCCTCACTATGTAGCCCAGGCTGGCCTCGGAATCATAGAGACCTTCCTGCCTTAGTCTGTCCAGTACTGGGGTTACAGCTGAAAGCCACCATACTTGACTTACCCCACATTTCATAAGTGTAAAATTCTCTGAAGCATCCTTCAGAGATAGGATAGAAACACTGGGAAAATAAAGGTAATATGATCAGGGGAAAGAAACCCTTATCGAGGCATCCAGTTGAAGCCACTAGCCAGCAGAAAAGCAAGAATTCCAGAAAAGTTAGCAACTGCTTAGCCCCTTCTCCCTTCCCAGCCATAAACCTATGTTTTTCTACAAATCTCACTAGAAAAACTGTTATAAGGACAGGACATGGACTAAGACCTTCCAGCCACCCTACTAGCTTCTGGCTTTACTTTATCAGTATAATTCCATCCGAGGCACCTCTATAGCCACCCCATAAACTCACTTAGCCAAAGAAAGATGGGAGGCTGGAGAGGCAGCTCAGCAGTTAAGAGCACTGACTATACTTCCATAAGTCACAAGTTCAATACCCAGCACCCACATGGCAGCTCACAGCTGACTGTAATTCCAGTTCCAGGGGATCCTACACCCTCACACAGACATATATACAGGCAAACACACCAATGCACGAAAAATAAAGATAAATACATCATGGTTTTTGTTTTGTTTTGTTGGTGTTTTGGTTTTTTGGGTTTGGTTTTTTCGAGACAGGGTTTCTCAGTATAGCCGTGACTGTTCTGGAACTCACTCTGTAGACCAGGCTGGCCTCCGACTCAGAAATCCACCTGCCTCTGCCTCCCAGAGTGCTGGGATTACAGGCGTGCGCCACCACCGCCCGGCCATAAATCGTTTTTTTAATTAGATAGCTTCTTTATTTACATTTCAAATATTATCCCGTTTCCTGGATTCCCCTCCGAAAACACCCTATCCCATTCCCTGTCCCTCTGCTCACCAACCCACCCACTCCTGCTTCCCTGTCCTGGCATTCCCCTACACTGGGGCATCGAGCCGTCTCAGGACCAAGGGCCTCTCCTCCCTTTGATGTCCAACAAGGCCATCTTCTGCTACATATGCTCCTGGAGCCATGGGTCCCTCCATGTATACCCTTTGGTTGGTAGTTTAGTCCTTGGGAGTTGTGGGGGATCTGGTTGGTTCATATTGTTGTTCCTCCTATGGAACCCCTTCAGTTCTTTGGGTCCATTCTCTAGCTCCTCCATTGGGGACCCTGTGATAAGTTCAATGGCTGCCTGAGAGCATCCACCCCTGTATTTGTAAGTCTCTGGCAGACAGCTATATCAGGCTCCTGTCAGCAAGCGCTTGTTGGCATCCACAATAGTGTCTGGGTTTTATAACTGTATATGGAATGGATCCCCCAGGTGGGGCAGTCTCTGGATGGTCTTTCCTCAAATAAATCATTTTAAAAAGAAGGAAAGAAAAACAGGTTCGGAGATGACTTGGCGGTTAAGAGCACTTGCTTTTCTTGCAGAGGACCCGCGTTCAGTTCCAGCAGCCACAGGGCTGCTCAAAAACACCCATAACCCTAGCAACAGATCCAGGGGATCCAGTGTCTTTTTCCAGCTCCCTTAGGTACCCCACCTCTCTCTCTCTCTCTCTCTCTCTCTCTCTCTCTCTCTCTCTCACACACACACACACACACACACACACACACACACACACATACATTGTACATATATATGCAAACACTTACACATATAAAATAAAAAATATTACAAGTTAAAAAGACAAAAGAGGGGGAAAGGTTTCTTAGCCACCTTTTGAGCTAGAACTTAAAAGTCACCAAAATGGTGTATCTGGCTAGTGTTGGGACAATTGACTGTGACTCTCCCTTGAGAATCCTGTACCTATACTGGAGTATGACTTACACTCTGCTGTGCTCTCTTAGGCAGTACATACCCAGCACACACACAAGTCTAGATTCTAGATTAGAAAGGTGATTCTTTCTAACCACCCCTCTTTCTCTTAACCCCCATGTACAAGCCTTTATTAAAACATCTTTACTAAAATCTCCAACTTTGCTTCAAACCAGCGACAAGGAGTTGGCTCTCTTCTGTCACCATGTGGGTTCTGGCTGTGTTTCTGGAAGGAAGGGTCTCACTGTCTCTATATCCCTGGCTAGCCAGGAACTCACTGTGTTTCAGGCTTGCCTCAAAATAATTGCAACCCTCCTGCTTCAGGAACCTCCAAAAAGCTGTGGTTCCAGGTACGAGGTTCTAATCTCAGTTTTAAAAGACAAACAAAACAAAACAAAAAACAGGATTTTATTATATAGCTCAGGCTAGCCTCCAGCTTATGAGGTCTTCCTTCTTCCACTTCCCAAGTACTGAGAACTAAGTGTTCACCACAAACCACAAAGTCAGACTTCTTCCCATCCTTGCCAAGTGGCTAGGTGAAAGAAACCTACTAATTATTTCTTAAAGGAGTATTCTCTATTCTTTAACAGTTTCATGAATCTATACAATGTATCTTGACCCAATAGCTGGGCACACCTGTGAAGGGTTTTTCTCTTTTGAGTTGGGAAGATTCATCTTAAACCTGGGCAAAGGGGGGGGGGGGGAGAAACAAAGAGACAAAGAGGAAACAGAGAGACAAAGAGGAGAGAAGGGCAGGCCAAAATGTCTGAATTATATAGGGGAGAGCCTCTGGGGAAGGCAGCCCAGGCCCTGGGCAGGAACGTTCAGAGTTGGGGCTTTATGCTAGGCAGGGACTTATGGATCTGGGAGAACTTGGAGGCCAGGTCTCCTTTGATACTTAAATATGCACCTCAGCCCCTTATCCTGAAGTCTGAAACCAGTCAGAAACCAAACCCATTAAAGGCCACTGGCTAACAGAGTGAGGTCTCAGTTCCTCTCCTATCTATGTTGGAATGCTGAATGGCTTGAACTTGTACTGGTAGCCAGAGATGCTGTTAGCCCATGAATGTCACAGCCTCGTGATGTCATGTTCAGAGGACAGTCTTTACAACAATCCTCCCTATCCACTGACTCCTAACATCCTCCTACCTCCACAAGGCTCCCTCCTGAACCTTGAGAAGCTGGGGTCCTGGTGGGCGTGGGGACTTGATACAGGGTCCCATTTAGGATTGAGTGCTTGCTGTTTAGATCCAGTTGGGAATCTTCTACATTAACCGCTACACCCTGCAAAAAAAAAAAAAAAAAAAAAAAAAACAAACAAAAGCAGCTGACAGAGGTCAAGAGCATTACTAGGAAAGCTGCTGCTATTTTTTTTTTTTTTTGAGTGTGTTGGGGCGCAGACAGGTGCTGGCATGGGTGCAGGGCCCACAGAGTCCAGAGAAGATGCTGGATTCTCCGCAGTTGGAGCTACACCCCAGGTGCTGGGAACTGAACTCACATCTTCTGTAAGAGCAGCAAGTGCTTTTAGCCACCGAGCCATCTCTTTGGCGAAAGCTGCTAATTCTTAAGGGAACCAGGATGGCGGCTCTGACTGTCCCTGGCATCAGGCTCCACTCAGTACCCAGCAGTTCTACAGATTTGGGAAGGACTAAATAGTAAAGGAAAAATAAAAATCTCCATGACTTTAAAAGCTGGACAGGTAGGAGAAGGATTAGCTGAGTTTACTTCCTGGTGGCAGGCCTATCGTGTTTGGGGCCAGGCAGAGGAGCATTTGGCCTTGACTGACAGTCCATTGCGGATTATGTCAGCAAAAGACAGGGAACTCTCACATGTTCAGAAAGTTGTCTGTTTTGCTAAACTGTGTGGCGCTGATGCTTGTTCAAGCAAGGAGGTACACTGGTTAAAAACCCTTTCTTGAAGACAAGCAAGCTAGGCAAAAACACGAGACTTTGGAAATGTGATTTAATGTGCCTTGGGTTTGGTGTGAAGCAGAGCCTCAGCGGTCTCCTCTGCATATAAGGATCTGGATGTGTGCCTCACGCTGATGCAGAAGAAAGGTGGTGTTTCTGGAGACACCCACCTTAAGCTGACAGTAACAGACCTACCATGGTCTTCCTTTGCAAGTTTTGCAAAAGCAGTGCTTAGTTTGGTCAATGAAACTGTCTGCTGTGTATGGAGTACTGTGGAGAAAAGCACTCTGAAAAGCTAATTGCCTGAATGAATAAACTTATTTTTTAAAGACTTGGTCTCATAGAACCTAGATGACCTCTGATTTACTATGTAGATAAGGATGACCCTGAATTTATACTCTTCTGCTGGGATTATGGGCATGTGTCATGGCCATAGATTACGCTATGCTGGGGATTGAATTTAGGGCTTCCTCTCTCTCTTCCTCTCTCTGCCTCTGCTCTCTGACTCCCTTCCTTCCCTGAACCTTCTCTCCTCTCCTCTGCCTCTCTCCACGTGTCCCTGGCTGGTCTTTCCTGTCCTCTGTCTCTACTCCCTTCCACAACCCTTTTCATGCCCAAAGTAAACTTTAACCATTGTGTGGCTAGTACCTCTGGGGGAAGGAATGCTTCAGTATGGGCCCGCCCAGGCATATGTGGCTCTATCAAAGATCCTGGCACTCTCTCTCTTCTCTCTCTCTCTCTCTCTCTTTCTCTCTCTCTCTCTCTCTTTCATAAAACACAACAGCCAGGGTTAGACTGTGTCTCCAAAAAATAAGTATACATACACGAAACTGTCAAAGAATAAATAAAAATAGTTTTGAAAAAGGAAGCTATAACAGAAACAAAAATTATGATTAAGTCATTAGTTGAGGAGAAAATAGCTGGAAGAGCTGGTATCAGTGGCCTGTGTTAAGATAAACAAAAATCTGATAAATACCGTTAACATTTAAAGAGAAAAAGTCTTTCTCTCTCCTCCCTTTCAGCATTTATTTATAGAAATTTGTAGGAGAAAATTCTGACTCTACTCCTTTTAGAAGTATGTGGATCCTGAGGGAGAAAAATCCTGCCTGCTTTACTGCCCAGGAAAATCTTTCTCAATGACCCACAGAGCCCTCTTGCTTTGAAATGCAATCACCACAGAAGGTAATCGAATTTCCAATTTCTGTGGGCACCCTGCTGTTAGGTTACAAACCTAACTCTTGTCACCAAAAATTAAAAAAAAAAAAGTAAATAAATGGTTTATTTCTTGTGGGTACAGCTAACAGATTATCAGCTACCAATCACCAGATGAATTTGGCCTGCTATAAAGTCCTGTCTTGTCAGAACTTGGTGTTTGTCTTGGATCTGCTGTTTGGAAGACTTGTATACTGAAGTAGTTTTTCCCTTTCTACTTTGTGAATAGGATGGCGGGTGACAGGAGATTCCTTGTATGTAATGATAGTTATTTCAGTGCCTGCTACCAAGGTTTTCTAGGTTTGGACCTTCTGCTCCAAGGTAAAAATTAATTTGAACATCAATAGCCAATAAAAAGGTGGCAATTCTGATTAGGACTTTCCAAAGAGAGTGTTGCGTTTACCTTCCCAGATCACTTGCAGCATGCATGAGTGCAGACTAGAACAAGGTAGCCTTACATAGACTCCTTCTTTATTTAGGGCAGTCTCCACTAGCAGGGACATTTTAGGCAGTAACAATTTTCTTTTGTCTTAGTTTCTAGATATATAAAACATTCCTAGCTTGCTTGCAGTTTGCAGAGGGGGTGCAGGACAGTACAAGTTAGCCTGACACCAGCTCCTAAAATTGATCTTGGCTTTACCGCATAGCACTTGGTGGAGTTAAGTTTCAGGTGCTGTAATTAATATTATTCAGCAAAGCACAAAAGTCCTGAGATACACAGCAAAGCTCATATCCCTAAAGAAACTCAATAAGGATTTTCATAGCACCATCTGATCCTATCTGGGCATAAACTAAATTTTAACTAGAAATATGGGCAGTTATTTTAAATAAGGGAATTGTTATCAGTTCCAAGAGAACACGTTCCTATAGTTAATCAACCCTACACAGTTCAGTTTAAATTTCCTTCTGAGCTAGATTAACATGAAACAAATCCGACAAATTTTATCCAAAGAAACATGGGGGGATTGCACCAGTTTTGAGGCCACCATCCCTGTCCTGGAAAGGCTGAGAAACCATAGCTCACATCTTGGGGCACGCCCAGGCTTCTCTGCCACCTAGAACACTGAAGGGAAGGGGGTTTTGTACGGTTGTGATAGTAAACATTTCACTCTCTAGAGCCCGCCATACAACTCTCTCTGCCTAGCTCAGGGTGTGCCACTGGCTTTGTTCTCCGCGCACAAAAACAAGTTTCAGAGGCCATCTTGGAAACAGAAGAACTCTGGGCACCTCTGCGGGGGGCTAGCGGTAACTAGGCAACGGAGGCGCACCCAGTGCCGCGCAGCCGCAGATGGCCGTGTACGAACGCCCCGCTGCGTGGGCGGAGTTGATGGGGGAGGGCGGCGGCGGAAAATTACCTTAGGTTCTTAAAGGCACAGGGACCTTTCCTGCTGAAGGTCCAAGCGCCAGCCGACCTTGTGTGCGACTTTTACAAAGCCTTTTTGCGATACTCTGTCCACCTTATTTTTCTCTGTGAATAAGAATTTTATTTATATTCTCAGAGGAATAGAATCCAATTCCAATTAAGTTTCCGGTGTAGCCTTAAGTCTCTAAGTGGGCAAATAATGAAATAAATAGGCTTCCTCAAAATCAACTTAAAGGGTGTGGAGAGGGGAGACCAAATCAAACAAAACTGCCACCAAATTAACCCTAAATATTGAATGGCGGAGAAAGCGAGCTAATGAACTCTGGAAGGGGATGAAGTGAGCACCCAGGAATAAAGTCACGACTGTACAGATTCTGAAGCATGGAAAATTTATTCTTGACAGATGGGTTGACAGATTACAGTACATACTAAAAATTAACAGGAAAGCAAGTTGTCTTTTAAGTAAAGCAGGACCAGAAAACTCTCCACATTAGTCACTTTTTACAGTAAATAAAACCACAAGACATTTTGCTCTGCTTTTTAGGAAAAAAAATGCAGTTTTTAAAAGCGTTTGAAATTTGGGCAGTTATTTTAAATAAGGAATTGTTATCAGTTCCCCCAAGAGAACACGTTCCTATAGTTAACCAACCCTACACAGTTCAGTTTAAATTTCCTTTTAATTTAAGGAAATTAATTTTTTTTAATTTACACGGGTACTAATGGCAGTGGAGTTATCCCACGGTACGCTTGTGGAGGTCAGAGGACCTTGCAGGGAGTTTTTTCTCCCATACATGTTCTGGGGATTGAATTCAGGTCTTCAGACTTAGCAATAATCACTTTTACCCCTGAGGCTTCTCTCCAGCCTCAACTAGGCTTCTTATCAGAGACATTTCCTTCGAGTTAGCAGCCTTTATGATTTACAAGGTAAGGAATTATTCATAATGGTCCTACTAATGTGAAAGAATAAATGGCAGGCTCCGTGCAATGGAAACCTGCAGGAAACCTGCTGCACTTCAAGTCTCTACAATTAATCTCCTTACCCACACACTTACTAAAAGCATTCCTTGAAAACCAAAACAAAACAAGAAAGGTAGGAAAAGAAAGGAAAGAAAAGGAAAGGAAAAAAAGAAATAGTATATTTCTGAAATAAAGCCATTCACACATTCCGAATCTCTTCAGTCCATTTCCAAAGACAGATGGAAGATCCTTCGCACTCCTCGGATGGTTTGCTTGTTATAAATGCCTCTCTTACAAACTGCCATTAGGTATATCTTAATAAACAGCATCGAGCATCCTCTGAAGGACCTGGGATTCTCACCACATATTTGGCAAGGCTGTGTGTGTGATGTTTCTGTCTTATCACAGCCCTAGAAAACCAATTTTCAATCCCAGAATGACCCATTTCTTCCCGTGCGTCTCAGCCATTTTAAACCTAATTTACACATCTTCCTTAAACCCCTACCATATTTCCCTTTGTCCCCTTCGCAAAGTCTCAAAAATGTCAACGTTCACTTAGTAATTTGTAAGGGTGCTGTGCTCCTTTCAAAATATGGAATTGTGTGTGATACTCGATACTAAGAAAATGTTTTGCATTGGTTTTGTGTGCAGCCTGTGAATTTTCAATTTGGCTATTAAGGAAAGGGCTACATGATCGTTCTAGAAGCACAGGGAGAGAAATCCTATAGAATCGGAAAAAAAACCCTGTGTGGTACAGAAGAGGTGCCACACCCTGAGGGAAAAGATTTAATGTCTGGGGACCGTGTTTTGGCAATAAAAATATATGCACTTGCAGCTGGTGGGGCCACGTACTTACTCACTGCCTTCATGTTCCATTACCACAGGTAAAGAACAGAAATCTCAAACTGCTGCTTTGTAGCCAAGACACTGTTTCTAAGGCTTGCAGTCTCCTTGCAGAAAGCATGGCGAGGGATCACAGATGATGCCAGTCCGGAAGGGGCAGTGTCCTTACTACGTTTCTTCCAGAGGTCTGTTTGCTAGCACAGACTGTTCTGCATGAGTTTTAATAGTCTAGAATAGTCCCCAGTCTCCGGGAGAATAAACACAGAGAGAAAGGCCAAGAGAAGAGTAGACACACAGAGAACCGAGACAGAATGCAGATGGAAAGTCATCTTTGCTCCAGAATCCTCCCTGTTAAATTCACTATATAAAGTGGATCAAATTACTAAGAAATCAAATTTCAATAAATTAGAATCCAATTCTCTTTAAGCCATAATGAAATGATTTTTTTAAAGTTGTATTTATTTTGATTTTCTGTGCATGAGTATTTGCCTGCATGTATGTCTTGACACCGTGTGTCTGCTCAGTGCCTGCAAAGGTCAGAAGACATGCTGGATGCTCTGGAACTGGAGTTGGGGATTTGTAAGTCACTACGTAAAAGCTGGGAACTGAACCTGGGTCCTCTGCAATAGCAGTACGTTCTCTTAACCGCTGAGTCATCTTTCTAGATCCTGAACAAAGGATTTTTTTGTTCTTAAGAAAGCAAAATGTTTAAATATTTGTTAAAATGTTTTTCCCCCATGGTAGCAAATGACTATAATCCCTGCATTTGGGAAGCAGAGATTTTCAGCAAATTTAAGGCCAAATAGATCTACTTAGTGAGTTCTAGGCTAGTCAAGGCTACAGAATGAGACCCTGTCTCAAAACACAAAACAGCAAAAATTCAGCAAATACAATCAGGTGACTTGAATTGTCCATATTTAATACAAAGAGAAGTGTATTGTTCAGAAAATCCTGCAGATTTCTGAAAGAAATCCTGAGAGAATTAGTGCATCTGAATGTAGGAAGTCAATGTATTGTTATGACCACCAGTAAAATATTTTCCTTATTGTGATGGTTAGAGTTGTCAGCTTGGCAGGATCTGGAATCTAGAAGATAGTCCTACAGGCACAGCAGTAAGGAATTATTTAGATTTTAGCGAGCCTGTGGTCATGCTTGTGAGTGACAGATGATCTTGATTAGATGAATTGAGGTGAGAAGACTCAGTGGGAACGTGGGCAGCACCATTCCTTGGGTCCTGACGACCTAAAAACTGGAATATGAGCTTATCAGATAGATGGCCCATCTGATAAATGCATTTGCAATAAAAACCTAATAACCTGGTCCTCTGAGTCCAATCTCCAGAAACCATGGAAATAAAGATGGAAGAAAAGAACCCAACCCCAGAATTATCCTTTGATTTTCAGAAGTTTCCAGAAGTGGCACATCCACCTGCACATATAACACACACACACATACACACACACACACACACACACACACACACACAAATACATACATAAATGTATAAATAAGAATGGAGAAAGCCAGCCGGGCGTGGTGGCGCATGCCTGTAATCCCAGCACTTGGGAGGCAGAGGCAGGCGGATTTCTGTGTTCGAGGCCAGCCTGGTCTACAGAGTGAGTTCCAGGACAGCCAGGGCTACACAGAGAAACCCTGTCTCAAAAAAACCAAAAAAAAAAAAAAAAAGAAAAAAAGAATGGAGAAAGCTGGCAATCTGGCTGGGTACAAGTGACCATTGTCCTCTTCTTAATCGTGGCTACATTCTGACCAGCTATGTCAAACTGCTTGCTTTCCCTGCTTCAAAGGACTGTATCTTGAATGGTGAGTAAAAATAAACCTTTTATACGTTACTTTGTCAGAGTATTGTATCACAGCAACAGAGAAGGCAACTAACACACATACACACACACACACACACACACACACACACACTAGCTCTCAGTTCCTGATACACTGTAGGCAAGTTTTTTTTGTTTTTTTGGTTTTTTTTGTTTTTTCCAGACAGGGTTTCTCTGTGTGGCCCTGGCTGTCCTGGAACTCACTCTGTAGATCAGGCTGGCCTCGAACTCAGAAATCCACTTGCCTTTGCCTCCCAAGTGCTAGGATTAAAGGCGTGCACCACCACTGCCCAGCTGTGGGCAAGTTTTAAAGTATGCCTAGCGTAGTAGTTACTTTTCTGTGGCTGTGATAAAACACCATGACCAAGGCAATTTATAGAAGACAGATTTTATTTGGGGCTTATGATTCCAGGGGATTAAGGTCCGTAATGAGAGACTCATGACATCGTGGGGCAGACATGGACACTACTGCTGGGGCCTGAAGGCTGAGGGCTCTCACATCTTGACCTGCAAGCAGGAAGCAGAGAGAAAACTAAGAATGGCTTGCGGCTTGTGAAACCTCAAAGCCTGTTCTGAGTGACATATTTCCTCCAGCGATGGCACCTCTGCTAAGGGTACCCCAGCAGTGCCACTAACTAGGGGACAAGTGTTCAGCCATCCAAGCCTATGGGGGGACATCCTCATTTAAACCACCACAGACAGTGTTTGAGAGCCACTCACACTAAAACCTACTACTTGTTTGTTTACCTGCTTACCAAATTTAGCTGAGTAACATGTATTAAAAAAAAAATGTAAGTGTATGTGTGTCTGTATGTGTGAACATCATACTCTACAGGCATCAAATTCCCGAATTCCCTGGTTGAATGGAGTCAGAGAGTTGTGAGCTGACGTGGGTGCTGGGAATCGAACTTGGGTCCTCTGGAGGAGCTTAAGAGCTCTGAGCCATCTCTCTTTAGCCCAGTGTGTTGTGTTCTTATTTCTTACATTCAGCAGTTTTAACTTGAGGGTGTCTGGCAGGCAGGGGTAGTTAGATCTCTCTGCCTGTGTTAGACTGACAACCATCACCAAGCTCTCAGTACAAGATGTAAGTATGACACTCAGCATACAGGTGAGTCTCCCTGAGAAGTCGCCGAGGACGGCTATGAATGCTTAGCATTAGCTTGTCCTTGTACTCATGCCCACAGCAAGTATTTATAAAGTGTCTGCTGTGTGCAAGGCGTCCAGTCTGGGAGGAGTGTGATAGAGAAAGTGAAATCCTTCTCCTTGATCAATCTTTATATTCCCCAGATGAATTACTATGTAAAGTAATAATGGACCTGAAGGATGGCTGTTTGTGGGAGTTTGGTCAGAGAACTCTGAGTGTATTAGACAAATGTTGGGATGGGAACAGGAAGTGACTGAGCAACCTTCAAAGGAAATTGAGCAGTCAGAGAAGTTGGCAAGATCTTTTTTTTAAGTTTTAAATTTTTATTTATAGATTTATTTAATGTGTGTGAGTGTTTTGTCTGCCTGCATATAGGTATCTGCAATATATGTGTGTCTGGTGCTCATGAAGATCAAAAGAAGGCATCAGATTCTCTGCACTAGAGTTACAGCTGTTTGAAAAACAGCTCCATTGAGCTGCAGACATGACTGCTGGTTATGACCTAAGTTCACCTTTCAGTACTCACATGTGCCTCACAACCATCTATAAAGCAGCTGGAGCCAACGTCCTCCTTTAACCTGCACAGGCACTAGGCACACACATGATACACATATTATACCATGCAGGCAAAACACACAAATGCTTTAAATTTCTTAAAGACATAAACAAGCCAGGTGTGATGTTTCACACCTTTAGTATTAGTACTCTGGAGGCAGAGGCAGGGGGATCTCTGGGAGTTTGTGGAGCAGCCTGCTCTGTAGAGTGAGTTTCAGGAAGGTCAGGGTTACACATGAAAGCTTTGTCCTAAAAAAACAAAAAACAGAAACAAAAAACCCAAAACCAACCAAACAAAGACAGTGAACTTTGGCAAAGATCTCAATCTCAGACGATAAGTGCTGATGTGGCTGAAAAATAAATATTGGTGTGCATCTATCTCTGTGGAATCAGATCTTTAAAGAAGGTTTTCAGACTTTGAAACTGCAGGCACTGCGCTGTCCAAGAGATAGATTTCTGCCTCGGAATATTGCCAACTAGAGGAAAACTCCTGTAGAAAAATGATTACCATATGTGTAGATCTTAAAGTTATCCCCCCACTGCCACACATACACATATACCATAAGCATTTAACTCAGGACTTCACGAATGCTAGAGAAACTTTTTAGAACCATCATTGGGATTGAACCTGTTCACACTAGGCAAGTACCCTCACATTTAGCTACAGTTCCAGCCCTTAAATAGACTTAACAAATCTGCCCTTGCATCCTTGTGGAATACAGGCTTGTTAGATGATAGATGGTGCCCCATGCTTGCGCCCCTTTGGGGGTAGAGGCAGGAATATGGCTGCAATTCAAAGCCATCCTGTCTTACATAAGGAATTTCAGGTTAGCCAGAAGTTGTGAGACATTCATTTAAACATTGTAGAATGAGGGACCAGGGAGATGGCCGAGTGAGTGAGCAAGACCGCTTGCTGCAGAGCCTGGAGACCTCATCTCTAGAGCTGACTTGATGGAAGAAAAGAATCTACTCCTCTAATTGTCCCCTGGCCTCCACATGCATGCTGTGGTAAGCACAAGCCTTCCCCCAACACACACTCAAAATAAAATTCATGAGGTGACTGGAGAGATGGCTCAGCAGTCATGAGCACTGGCTGTCTTGAAGAGGACCCAGGTTTGATTCCCAGCATCCCCAAGGTGGTCCACAACCATCTCTAATTCTAGTTCCAGGGGATCCAACGACCGCTTCTGATTTCTGCAGGCACATATATGCAAGCAAAATACTCATTCACATAAAATAAAATAAAATAAAATAAAATAAAATAAAATAAAATAAAATAAAATAAAATAAATAAATATCATTAAAAAAAATTCACGACGGGGGCTGGAGGGATGGCTCAGTGGTTAAGAGCACTGACTGCTTGTTCAGAGGACCTGGGTTCAAGTCCCAGGGCCCATATGACAGCTCACAAATGTCCATGATGCCAGGGGATCTTACACCCTAATGTAGACATTAAAAAAAAACAAACTAGGCAGTGATGGCAGTATGAGAAGCAGAGGAGAGGCTGGCAGATCCCTGAGTTCGATGCCAGCCTGGACTACAGAGTGAGTTCCACGACACCCAACACAGAGAAACCCTGTCTCAAAATAAAATAAAATAAAATAATAAAACGGAAAAAATTAATGAACAAACAAACACTATCCATTTAAAAAGAGTGATCGTGATCGGGGGCTAGAGAGATGGCTCAGAGATTAAGAGTACTGGCTGCTCTTTCAGAGGTCCCAAGTTCAATTCCCAACACCCACATGGCAGCTCACAACATTCTATAATATTTGTTCCAGGGACTCTTGATTCCTCACACACACAGGCAAAACACTAATCCACTTAAAATAAAATTAAATACATTATAAAATGAAAAATATCAGAATTTATATTTTCCAAGGAAAAGAGAGAGCATCATGTTCCCCAAATGGATTTTTAAAAGACCACATACTGTCTGCTAACTGGCCCTTTATTCATGCCTTTGTTTTATTCTTTGGTAGCTGTGTTCTCGGAATCATTTTTAGGGAACAAATGAGATTGTGGCAATCACCATAAACACGTGCCTAGAGGGAAAACCTCAGAACTATTCAGGTCTTTGAGTATCTTTGAAGATAGCCATCTTTTCTGCTCCTGTGGATATTAAGACAACTGATCTTTGTAACTGAAAACTGCTACCGACATGAGGGTAAACGGTGGTTAGAGGCCTTCAGCCTTAAAAACCAAGGAAAGGACCCCAGACAGAGAATCCCAGTGCTCGTTTACATTTGGACAATTTTAGAAACCTGCAAAGCTTATCACCTTTCTCCACATTGCAAATTGCAGCGGACTGTCTTTTATACACTTCCATATGAAGAAATGAATCATGCATAGAAATGACAGGAAAAGGAGTCTCCATGCGGATTAGTAAGGTGACAGTGGACAGTCCTTTCAAAACATTCAGCTTGACTTTAACATTCCCAGCCTGTAGTTCTTGGACACACATCTGCATAAAACAATACAAGCCAATACATGACTTGCCCTTGGTAAAGAAAAGACGAGACTGAAGAATTAGCATCTCTTAGAAGGATAAAGCAAAGTCAGAGCCAAGGTTTGACCTAGGCGAGCTTCTGGATACGTGGTCCAAGAATGGTGTGTTGTGAGAAGAACCCTAAGTGGTTGTGAGAAAATTTCAAGAAAACAAAAAGGTTGTGAGGTCAGTTTCTTCAAAACAATGGAATTATTCTTGGACTGTACTTTCCTGTTCTTCCCAGGTGTAGTGTTTAGGAGTGGGTTTACTTAGGATTCTTCATTATCATGGCCTATTGTTGATGGGCCTCCAAGGAGAAGCATGCTTTTAGTACCTGCAGCTTGTCCTGGTGATTCTCTGAGTAAAGTTGACTAGTTTATGAGTCTGCGCTACCCTCTTTTTAGGCTTCATTCTCCTAGATCCTATTGCCTTTAGAGCAGGACACAGTGGATTAATGATACACTGTAACTAGAAGGTTCTAGATGCAATAGAATTAACTATACAATTTGGAATTAAAATGTTTTAGAGTTTTCAAAAAAAAAAAAAAGTCAGATACATTGTAAACTGTGTTTTATAGAAACAACAACAACAAAAAGTCTCTTTGTGTCCAGTGTGGTGGGTTAAGCGGGCAATCCTAGCACTAGGGAGGCAGAGGTAGGCAGATTTCTGTCAGTTTAAGACCAACCTGGCCTACACAGGGAATTATAGGCCAAGTGGGCCATCCCAATGAGACTTTTTCTCAAAATAAAAAACAAACAGACAAAACTACTAAACCATCAACAACAAAACACTTTTTGTACAGACTTGTCCACACCTATTTGATAAGTGCACAAGAGTCAGCAAACGGGGCAGGGGATGGATGTAGCTCAGTAGTAAAATACTGTCATACACACAAAAATTAAAGTTGGCATCCATTAGTAAAAGAATGACTGCTGGGCAGTGGTGGAGCACGCCTTTAACCCCAGCACTTGGGAGGCAGAGGCAGGTGGATTTCTGAGTTCGGGGCCAGCCTGGTCTACAGCCTGAGTTCCAGGACTATACAGAGAAATCCTGTCTCGAAAAAAGAAAACAAAACAAAAGGCTAATAGTTAATTATATTTATGTTATAACACTATATAGATTCTAAAATGTTGAAGAATAAAACAAAAAAAATTCTTTTAAGTTGTTATGTGACTAAGCGAGCTGGAGTGGGCTGGAGGTCAGAGAACAAGTCTATACAGCAGGCACTCCTTTTCTCCCACCCGTGTGTTCTTCTTTGAGATGGAACTCAGGTAAACCGGCTTGCAGCCAGCAAGTGCTTTACCAGCTGACTCCTCACCCCTTTAGAGACTGAATTTCTATAATGAGGCCCAGGATGATCTCGAACTCAGAGCATTTCACCCGCACTCACTTCTCAAGAGTTGGTAGGGATTGTGTGTTCACACCATCAATCCTGTGTGTTCACGCCATCAATCCCGACTATAAATCTCGAAGATTCTTATTAACAAGAAAATGTACATTTTTTCCCGACAGTACAAAATGTCGGCTACAAAGCTATGTGTACATCATGTAATCAACTCGACAATTTGTCTAACGGTGGTATTCCTGTGAGTGGCATTCTAGATGATATTTTTCGTTGTAGTTTTCATGTGCTTTTATTCAGCATCTGAAATAAATCTTTTTGGGAGGGGGGATGTGGGGACTCAGGATTGATCCTAAGGTCTCATTTAGCCACATCTCCCAGCTCCTGAAAGGAAACATCTTAAAATAAAGGTAGTAAAGGAGGTACCAGATTTCACACGCAGTGTTCATCTTCCAAAGAAAACTAAGGTATGCCAAGGGCTCAAGGTATTTGGACTATTTATTGGAAGATGGCTTCTTTAAATTTTCTTTCTTTCTATTTTTTTAAAATTTTCTTAGATAAATTCTTTTTAAGTTTGCTATAGTATTTCATTAAAAAGTCAGAGATATGTTTTATATCAGGAAGTCTGTGCTAATGAAATTCTGGAGACAAAACGTTAAGGCCCCAGGAACCTTCGTGTTTGACAACTGTAAATACAGTGGCCGACGACTCAGCCAGTACCATTCCTAAGGAGAAAGCAAGAAAACACAGAAAAATATAGGAAGTCGGTTGTTAAACTGCTGGTAGAGGAACTGCTACCCTAGGCCAAGGAGAGGCGAGATTACAGTCCTTTGTGTTTTCAGAATTCCATTCTGGAGCTAATGGTGGCTGGAAATCATTACGCAGTGTTTTGGCTCCTCACAGGTCTCCAGTGCTTTCGGGAATGCCTGCCTAATACAATTCAAAAGAACCCAAAACCTAAGGAGTGGAGTTAAGTAGGTCCCCAAATTCCTTGGTCAAAACTGCACATTTAAGCTTGGGCTCCGCCCCCGCCATCCCCCCCCCCGCCCCCTTCCCCGCGTCTCCCAGTCATCTTAGTTTATCACTTAATATCAAGGCGGTTTTGGTCACTAGCTTTGAGATTTGTCAAAAGTACTACCCCCCCTCCCGACTAACACCGCAATAGTTCCTCATTTTATCCCAAATATTAATTAAACCTCTAACGTTTTTGGGAGCTTGGTGCTATTTAGCGGGGAAGGGTCGTTTCACTTGAGATGGGCCAAAGGCCTCATAATTCGCAAATAATGGGAAAGAATTTGAAGAGCTATTCTAATTTGAAGAGCCTATTCTAAAGAGCTTTCAAATCCCAAGGTGACAAATGTCTTATTCTAAATATACATCGCATTCAGAGTAACGGGTGTTAACATTTTATTTAAAAAAGTGTAACCTCACATCAGCAGTACTCTCAGATTCATATAAAATAAATTCCACCGGGTCAGGAATGTCTACGGGGTGGGGCAAGTAGAGTTATAAGGATTTGGGTATGAAGGGGAGGCTTCGGACTTTCGTTACAATTCGAGAATAATGGACGATTCTGCCTAATTTCCCTACATAGAGAAACAAATTTTTTTCTTTTTTTTCTTCTTCTTCTTTTTTTTTTTTTTTACAAAAGCAAAACAGACAAGTTTGGATCCTGCCACGCGGGCCGCCCCTAAGGGGTAAACGTCCCGCAGCGCCCAGGGTGGGTAGGGTGGGGTGCAGGCCGCTTCCTGCAGGTTCCACCCTAACCCTGCCGATACCCGCAGGTCCGCGATCAGCATTTCCACAGCTCACAGTTCACCTCGCCCTGATCTAATCGCTCCCCGCGGAGGTCGAGAGCGCCCAGGGGAGAAATACAATGTGGAAGATGCGAAGTAAGAAAAGGCGCCTTAGGGGCCCTCAGGGTGTCCTGGATCCCGGCCAGAGCTCTCGTGACCGGAGATTGGCGACCGCACCCTGGGACTGAGCACGCGGCCTCCCAAACACGCGGAAGCCGGCTACGCCCAGCACTTCGGTCCCGGACCGGCACTTCCGGGCGCGCCCCTCCCCCGCGGCGCCATCTTGTTGTTTTCCTACATTCCTCCTCCCCCGCCCCCCACCCTCCCATCCCGGCCACGTGGCGCGCGGCTGCGGAAGAGAAGGCCCCAGCCCAACTTCCGGCCAGACCGGTTCCAGCCGGCTGCGGGACTCAGACGCGCGGCTGCCTCCTGGTGGCCGGGATCGGCGCTGCGGGCCACGCCTTGCCTCCTCCGCCATTTCCTGCGCGGCGCGAGGCACGTCCACACTCCGCCGCCATCCCGGCGGTGCTCGGCTTGGGAGGGGGAGGCGGAGGCGGATCCGCGTCAGGCGTGGGAACGCCCTTCTTTCCGAGTCCCGGGGCGAGGGTTATCAGGAGTCTCTGCAGCAGAGACAGGCGCTTGGTTTAAAAACTGATTTATGCCGCCCAGCCTAGTTTTTGCTGGATTTTCTGCTTTATACGTTTCTCGTTAGCGTTTCTTTTCCAAACTGGTACAGACCACTAAGGCGGGGCTGAGGATCTGCATCGGAATCTAGGGCAGCAGATGTTTTACCGTGGGGTTCTCAAATGATGATGGGTCAGCATCTTAAGGGACCTCTTTGGCGGTCTCCCCACTCTTACCTAAACTGGCAGTTTTGGAGTGAATGAAACATGACAGTCATTAACAAGCTCGCTCCAAGGAGATTTTGAGACTAGAGACCCTTTAAGCACCTGGCAGCCCTTTTAATAAAAAGGGGTGCTAATGCCCAAGCCAGACTGTAATGTAGGCAATCCATGTACTTTATGGACTGTGCTTGAGAAGCTGTCTGTACAGTGCTAGAGTGTATGGAAACGCTCCCAAGTTGTTCGTGCATTTGCTTATACGGTATATACATAAAACCTAAGCAAAAGTTTCAACAAAGTTTCAACATGGTTTACCTCCAATAGAGGACGTAGGTTGCTAAGGAAGATGGGAAAGATTTTTTTTTTGTAAGTGTAATTTTCCATCTTGAACTATTTGAGCGTTTATTTCAAAGTAAATAAGGAGTTATATTCAGAACAGTGTTCGAGTTAAAACTAGAATCAAGTCTAAATGGCTCCAGATTCCAAGTCTTCTGTTGACTACACAAGAAAATCTATTTTAAACATAAAGTGTTCAATAAGCTTGTATTTTCAGCAATAATAAAATTTAGTTCAAAATTTAAACTTCTAAACAATAAGCACAGGCCGGGCAGTGGTGGCCAACACCTTTAATCCCAGTACTTGGGAGGCAGAAGCAGGTGGATTTCTTAGTTCGAGGCCAGCTTGGTATACTGAGAAACCAAAACCAAAACAAACAAACAAACAAAACAAAAAACAAAAAAAAAAAAAGGAAAAGAAAGCACAAGGTAGGGGCTGGAGAGATGGCTCAGTGGTTAAGAGCACTAACTGTACTTCCAAAAGTTCTGAGTTCAAATCCCAGTAACCTCATGGTGGCTCACAACCATCCATAGAGAGATCTGATGCCCTCTTCTGGTGTATCTGAAGACAGCTACAGTGTACTTACATATAATAATAAATAAAGTTTTTTTAAAAAGCACAAGGTGGGAGAGAGCAATGCCTTATAGTTAAAGATTTTGGTTTCATTTTATTTTATCATACAACATGCTATTACAACCAGCCCAGCTTGGGGTGGCTGTTGCTCTTCTTCTTCTTCTTCTTCTTCTTCTTCTTCTTCTTCTTCTTCTTCTTCTTCTTCTTCTTCTTCTTCTTCTTCCTCTTCCTCCCCCTCCTCCTCCTCCTCTTCTTCCTCCTCCTTCTCCTCCTCCTCCTCCTTCTTCTCCTTCTCCTCCTCCTCCTCCTTTCTTCTTTCTTCTTCTTTTTTCTTTTGAGACAGAGTTTCAGGACTTCCTGGTCACCTCTACCTCCCAAATGCTGGGCTCACAGGCCTGGGTCACCTCTCCTTGCCTTTGTTTTGTTGGTTTCTGTGTTTTTTAGACAGGGTCTTCCTCTGTAATGCAGACTGGCTTAGAACTCAAGCCTGACCTTAATCTCTAGGTGCTCCTGGGCCTCACCCTCAACAGTGACACATATGAGCCACCATGCCCAATTTAGAAAATAAATTTGTTAATACTATTGCTGACAATACGAGCTGAGGGTGACATCTACGCTGTCAGCCTCTCCCCCAGGCTGCTAAGTGTGGAGTATAAGCACGTGCCACCACATCTATTTTCATGCTTTTTCTTTTGCTCTTCCTTTTTGTTTTTGAGACAGGATTTCTCTGTGTAGCCCTGGCCATCCTGGAACTCACTATGCAGATCAGGCTGACCTCTGAACTCATAGAGATCCCCCTGTCTCTGCTTCCCAAGTGTTGGGACTAAAGGTGTGTGCCATTACTGCCCTGCTCTATTTTGCCGCTTTTCATGAGGAGTTTGAAAGCAATGCAAGCTGGTGTGCTTTTGAATATGTTACTTAACCTCTCATGCCTTCATATTGTTTCTCTGTTTGTTTGTTTGTTTGTTTGTTTGTTTTAAAGAAAAGTTTAAAACACTTGCCTCACTGACTTGTGAGGATGGGTTGAATTAATATACATGCAGATGAATCTGAGGATTCAGCCAATAGTGGATCAAAAATAACTGAAATGTGCCTGTACTGAACAGGCACAGATCGTTTTTCTTGTCCTTTTCCCTAAGCAGTATGATTTAGCAGCTACTTACATACATACATTTGCATTGTATTAGGTAGTTATAAATAATTTAGAAAGGGCGTAAGGGGTTGTGGGTAGATGTTTATGGGTGCATTTTATATTGGGAACTTGAGCGTCCCTGAATTTTGGTACCCATGGTGTGGTTGTGAATGCTGAGGCCTGCCTTCCCCCAGCATAGCTGAGGCCATTTTGTTCCATGCCTGACAGTCATTTTATATAGTTGCTGTCAGATGCCTGACAGTCATTGACACAGAAAAATTGCTTGACTGGGAGCAGTGTCATGATGACCACATACCCTGTCCTGTTCTATATATTCTGAGACTTGTTAATCTTAAGAAATTCCACAACTAAAAGCTCCACTAAGGACAGGACAGATCAGAATAAAGGTCAGTGAGAACTGTTCTGTCAGGCTGGAGAGATGGCTCAGCAGTTAGGAACACTGTTCTTCCAGAGGTCCTGAGTTCAGATCCCAGCAACCACATAGTGGCTCATAACCATCTGTAAAGTGTTCAGAGGTCCTCTTCTGGTGTGTCTAAAGGCAGCTACAATGTACTTATATACAGAAAATAATTATTTTAAACAAACAAACAAACAAACAAACAAACAAACAACCTGTTCTGTTTTGTCAGCCAAAACAGCTTGAGTCAGGCTGACTGCCCTGCCATGCTGCACACGAGCTCATTAGCTTTTGTGTTTTTTTTTCCTTTACAAGATGGCCCTGAGACATGTTTGAGGTCTAGCCTCAGCTCCCCAAGTCTAGGCTGTGACACTGATGGATAAACCTTGTGATGTACGTTCAGTAAACCAGCCCTGTTCAACTGAGACCAGAGTCTGAGAGTTTCTGTAGCAATTCCTGAACCCCAACAATAGGACTATTTCTCCGGGAATGTCTATAATCTCAGAATTTTGGCGGTAGAAGCTGTAAGATCAGAAGTTCAAGGTCGGGGACTGGAGGGATGGCTCAGGGGTTAAGAACACCAGTTTCTCTTCCAGAGGTCCTGAGTACACGGTGGCTCACAACCATCTGTAATGAGATCTGATGCCCTCTTCTGGAGTGTCTGAAGACAGCTGCAGTGAACTTATAATAAATAAATAAATAAATAAATAAATAAATAAATAAATAAATAAATAAATAAATCTTAAAAAAAATAAGTTCAACGTCATCCTTAGGTACATAGTGAGTCCAAGGCTGGTCTAGGATACTTGAGACTTTGTCTCATAAAGATATAAAACCAAACAGACTCTCTAGGCATGATTAAGGTTCTTAGGATAGACTTTCGGTGTCACTATCATCTGTGTCTTTATTTGTAGACAGGAAGGGTAGCCAAGCCATCACAGATGGAGAGACACAATAGCCAAGATGGACTGGTTCTAGCAGACCACACAAAGGGTGAAACCCATCCTCCCCTAGACACTTTAGAAATATGAGTCCTTATCACCTTGATTATATTCTAGGCCTCCAACTCTCTGAGACTGTGTACAGGCCCTTTCCCCTTTGCCTGTGCTTCTGCTTGCTACAGTTTTACTTACCCAAGGTTAACCGCAGCTCAGAGGCATCTCTGCAAGAGCAGGAAGTTCTCTTCACCACCTACTCACCTCTCCAGCACATTACTGTGTCAGGTCACAGAAGGTCTCCCTTCGACTAGTTACCACTGCACTAAAAATAGCCTTTCCCTGGTGATGCTAGAGTCCAAGAGTCTGTACTTTGATATAAAAACGAGAGCCACTAAGGCTGAAGCAAGATGGTAGAAGCGAGTTTGAGGCCAGTCTGGGTTACAGGGTGAGAGCCGGCCTCAGCCTTCCCCCTTCCCTGAATACAACAAATCAAATCAGAACCCCAACAGCAACTAATCTTCATGTGATCTAGTGTATTATCCTCTGTAAATCTCTTCATCTGCTGTGTGCCACGTACTAACATTCTGTGAATTTACACACACACACACACAGTAAAAAAAAATTGTAATTATGTTTAGGGGTGGTAATATCCACCTTTAATCCCAGCACTCAGGACCTAGAGGCAGGTGGATCTCTGTAAGTTCAAGGCCAGTCTACGCAGTAGTTCCAGGACAGCCAGGCCCTTTACACTGAGAAACCCTGTCTAGAAAAAACAAAAATAAATAAAATTGAAAGTTTCTGGGCTGGCCTCTCAGTACTCAGGAGGCAGAGGCAGGTGGATCTCTATGAGTTCAAAGCAAGCCTGGAGTAGTTACATATAGAGTTTCAGGTTAGCCAGGGCTACAGAAAGAGGGTCTGTCTGTCTACTAAAAAAAGTTTTCTGGAGAATCTAGTGTCAGCTTTTTTTTTTTTTATCTTTTTCTTTTACTATAGGATGTTGCCCATGGTGACCTTTAACTTTCTGAAATTCTGCATCAGCTTTCTGAGTGTTGGGATTATCAAAATGCACCACTGACCTTGGCTTCTTGTTAAATTTTTTTAAGATTTATTTTTTTATGTATATGAGTACACTGTAGCTGTCTTCAGATACACCGGAAGAGGGTACCAGATCTCATTACAGATGATTGTAAGCCACCATGTGGTTGCTGGGATTCGAACTCAGGACCTTTGGAAGAACAGTCAGTGCTCTTAACGGCTGAGCCATTTCTCCAGCACTTCTTGTTAATTTTTTTTTGTTTTGTTTTGTTTTTTGTTTTTTGGAGACAGGATTTCTCTTATAGCCCTGGCTGTCCTGGAACTCACTGTGTAGACCAGGCTGTCCTTGAACTCAGAAATCAGCCTGTCTCTGCCTCGCAGAGTGCTTCTTATTAATTTTTAATAAACACTTGTTGAGTTGTTTCCTCATGGAGGTCACAGACACCATTTCCCTTAAAGCCATTCTAAAGGGGCAGACATGGAGACATATGTCTTTATTTCTCACACTTGGGAGCAGAGGCAGAGGCCAAGGCAGGCGGATCTCTGTTAGTTTGAGGCCTACCTGGTCTACATAACCAAGCCAGGGCTACATTGTGAGGCTTTGTCTCAAAACAACACAACAAAAACAAAGGCGGCAGCAGCAGCAGCAGCAACAACAACAAAACACTCTTAAGAGGAACATAATGGTCTACTTTAAAAATGAGACACTATTGACACAGAAGGTGAAGTAATTTCTGGGGCTTGCTACTTTCTCAGGGATGGCGCCACCCATAGTGGGCTAAGCTAGCACACGTTAATCAGCAATTGTGAATCAGTCTACAGGTGTACCCACAGACCAGTCAGATGGAGGCGATTCCTCAGCTGAGGTTACCTCTTCCCAGCTGACTAGTTTGTGTCAAGTTGACAAAAACTAATCAGCATCTCACTAAACGGATGGAGGAGCCCCTGGGGTTAGACAGCATTCCAGAAGAGATCTCTCTTCTTTGCTCAGAGAAGTGGGTAGAGTTGCTAGGCTGGGCAGCTGCACGAAGAGGCTGGCTGTAGCTCAGAGAGGGTGGGTGGTGGGAGCCAAGGGAGAGGGACACAGGCCAAGGCAGCAAAGAAAAGCAGGGTAGGGGAGCCAGGATAGGAGGGTCTCAGCCCAGGTGCCGCAGGCTCTCACGCAGCAGCCTGGAGGAAGCAGTCAGGAAAGCTCACTGGTTTGGCCAGAGTAATGCCAGGTTCTGCATAGGTTCTTATGTTAAGCTCCCCGCATCCCTGTGGTTTTTTAGGAGTTAGCATTGAAAGGTCTGCTTTCTGGAAGGCTGCCCCACAGCTCTCAGGCTCTTGAAGGAATTGTACAAAGCTTATTAATCATCAGCAGTCTCTGACTGTTTTAACATTACTATTAATAGCCGGGTGGTGGTGCACGCCTGCAATCCCAGCACTCTGGGAGTCAGAGGCAGGCAGATTTTTGAGTTCGAGGCCAGCCTGGTCTACAGAGTGAGTTCCAGGACAACCAGGGCTACACAGAGAAACCCTGTCTCGAAAAAACCAAATCCAAAAAACCAACCAACCAACCAACCAAACAAACAAACCCAAAAAAACATTACTATTAATAACAGTAGCAATATTAGTTATATAATGTAACTGTAATATTCAATGAAAATTATTTTATGGTTGGGGGAAATCACCTCAGCATGAGGAACTGTATTAAAGGGTACCAGCATTAAGAAAATTGAGAACCACTGCTTTTTTTTTTTGATTTGGTTTTTTTGAGACAGGGTTTCTCTGTATAGCCCTGGCTGTCCTGGAACTCACTCTGTAGACCAGGCTGGCCTTGAACTCAGAAATCTGCCTGCCTCTGCCTCCCAAAGTGCTGGGATTACAGGCATGCGCCACCACCGCCCGGCTGAGAACCACTGCTTTAAGACTTAAGAGCTAAAAAAAAGAGCTGGGAAGAGATTATGAAAAAGACTTTGCTAAACAAACAAGGGAACTGGGTTCTGTTACTTGATATCCATCTAGCTGTGTAAAAAAAAAAAAAAAGCTGTCCATAGAGGTAGAGGTAGGAAACAGTATAACAAACTCCTCCCTGTATGCATCCAACTTTAATGAGTATCTGCTGGGGAAAGGGGAAAGCTTTTAGAATGTAAACAAAGAATATAGAAAATAAATATAAAAAATGAGTATCTGCTCATAACCAGTCTTGTTTACTGTATTCCCACACCCACATCCTTTACCTGGTTAATTAATTAATTATAGAAGTAGAGACAGTCTATTAAGGACAGGGAAGCATGAAAGAAAAAGCTCTCAAGCCTCAGTTTGTTTTTGACATAGAAAAGTATCAAGCCCATTTAAAAGATTTAAAAGCAAGTCTGGGTGTGGTGGTGCAGGTGCATGCCTTTAATTCCAGTACTCAGGAGGCCGAGGCCAGAACTGTGTAGTGAGGTCCAGGACAGCCTGGGCCACTAGAGAGACCCAGTCTCAAAACAAACAAACAAACGAACGAACGAACAAACCAAGCCAACCAGCCAAACAAGCAGAGTCTCCAGGCTGATCACAAACCATCATTTTACTGTCTCAGCCTACTGACTGATGAGACTGTAGGATTTGAATGATCAGTCGACCTCCATTGTAGGCTTAAGAGCCAAACTAGGTTCATTCTTGTTTATGATTAAACCTCTGTTTCTCAGGGATGCCCCGCCTGTAACCTTAACTACAAATGGCTCTGTACTGCCTGTGCCAGGAATGGCAATCATGTGTTTTGTTTCAAAAGTTAATAGCAAAGCATGCAACCCTACCTTTGTTTCAAAAGGGTTGCTATGACTACCTGTTGATAAGGCCACCTTGCAATCGTGTCTCAGGAGGTCATTAGGACTAACTTGCTGTGCTTGTGTTCTGCTCCTGTCACCCCTATTCTGCTCCCCAAATCCCCATTTGGAAATACCCTCCCCCTGAGCTATAAAAGTCTTGTCTTAGCCTGGCAATGGTGCTGCATGCCTTTAATTCTGGCATTTGGGAAGCAGAGGCAGGTGGATATCAGTGAATTTGAGGCCAGTGTGGTCTCTAGGATAGCCAAGGCTATACAGTGAAACCCTGTCTCAAACACACAGACACACACACACACACACAGACACCATTGTCTTTCTCACATCAAATACTGACCTCTCAACCCCTACCTTAGGGGGAGGCAGCCCATGTACACAAATAAAAAAACTTGCTTTAATTAATTGCCTGCTTTAATTAATTTGGCCATGATGATTTGGGTCCGTGGTCTTTGTCCTCCTATCTTTGGGATGAACAGCTTGTGACACGGCGAATGACTACTACCTTTAATAATCTTCACAATTGTGCCTCAGTGAGGGCGCTGGCCTCGAACTCAGAAATCCACCAGCCTCTGCCTCCCAAGTGCTGGGATTAAAGGTGTGTGCCACCACCGTCTGGTGAATGACATATCTTTATTCGGGGGAAACGAATTGCTAGGCTGCCTCCAGGAGAGGGGCATGCAGCAGCCCTAAAAAGACCAGTTTGGGTTTCATAGGGTGGTTTAAGTTGCGGCCCGTGTGGCCAGAGAGTGTTAAGGAGGAAGGAACTCTCAGGAGACAAATGGAACTGTAGTAAGCCAAAGTTTATGAGGCGGCAGGGGCTCTGGCTCTGGGTCAGCAGGAGGCGGTGGCCAAGCCTTTTGAAGCAAGGAGTCAGCAGACTCCGGAGATATGCAGAGTATTCACTTTCCATTTCCCAACAGGGCTGGGCCCCACACTAGTCGTATCTGGGCCAACCCAACAATGAACACCGTGAAGGTCTTTCTCTTTACTATTTCAGGTCTCTCCATCCCTCTATCTCTACTGATCTTTCCCTGCTCTGTGACTTTCTCTGGTCTCCAATAACTGCTATTTGTTTGCTTTTTCCCTTTAACTAATATATGTATATATTTCGGGGGTGGGGGTTTCTGAGACAGGGTTTCTCTGTGTGGCCCTGGCTGTCCTGGAACTCACTCTGTAGACCAGGCTGGCCTCAAACTCAGAAATCCCCTTGCCTCTGCCTTCTAAGTGCTGGGATTAAAGGCGTGCGCCACCACTGCCTAGCTAAAAGACTTATATATATTAAATTAAATGTGTGTTGGAGTATTGACATAGGCCAGAAGTCAGAGTTGGATGCCCTGACCCTGGAGTTATAGAAGATTGTGAGCCACCATGTGGGTGCTTGGATCTGAATCCAAGTTTTTCGCAAGAGCCACAATCAGTCACTTGCTTTGTTCTTAAAAATGTACTTATGTGTGTGTGTGTACTGTGTGTGCTCATATGAGTACTGTGTGTGCATGTATGTGGGGGCACACATGTGGAAGCCCGAGGAGAGCTTTTGGGTGCTGGCTCCTGACTCCCACCTTGCCTTAAATGGCAGCCTCTCTTGGTCGTAGCTGTGCTTTGTACAACAGGCTAGTGGCCTAAGAGGAGTTTTCACAGGTCTCCTGATCCTCCTGTCTCTGGCTCCCATTTTGCCCCAGGAGACTGGGATGACAGACAGGCCGGCCACTGCCTTCCCCTCGGCTTCAGGGGTCACTGTTACTTGTCTAATCCTGTCCCCGGCCCCTGCTTGTTTTGTTTTTGAGAATGGGCCTTACTTTGTACCCCAGGGCAGCATGGACCTCACAGCTTGGAACCCTCTTTCCACAGCTTCCTAAGTCTCGGTAACCCATTGGCTCCCTCAGGTATTCAACCCTCCCAGTTAAGTGCAAACTAGCCCTTGTCCAGTGCAATCTTACCAAACAGCAAATGATCCAGTGTTACCACCTCCACCCTCAATGAGTTACCTATTGCCAGAGTCTCCTTCAGGACCAAGTCTCCCCAAAAGCCCAGCTCTGCTCCAGGGACCACCCCCTCCACTGTCTATCAGAGAAGGTTCCTCCTTGGCGCTCCTTTTCTGCCTCCCCCCCCCCCCCCACCTGGGCTCCTTCACCTGGAGCTCACGTTTCTTCTCCAGTATGCATCAGTTCCGTACATGCACATTGAGTCACCAGTGCTTGCCCTATCATGGAAGGGTAGCATCTCATGTGCACACATATTGTTAATTTCTCTACCTAGACTATAGGGTCCGTGGGGACAGGGGTTGTGTCTTCTTCTGTTGACCTATTTGTCCTGACTGCCCACTCTGCTGCGGGGTACCTAGTAGTCACCGAATACTCGTAGATGGATCAATACTATTGCGTGTAAGTGGAGGAGGTTTCATAGCCTAGCACCATACTGACAGCTATCACTGCCATCTAGTGGTAACACAGTGCTATATGCTGGTCCTAGTTGCAAACACTGCAAGCTCCGCCGCCTTCAGGACAAGCTGGTGATCACTGTGTATAATAGACATTAGTCAAGCACTTCACTGTGTATAATAGACAAGCATTTGCCTTGTCTGGGGTGTCCTACCAGGTATTTTATGCCACTGCCTGCTTAAAACATGAGTAAACTTCCTTTGGAGGTCACAAACTAAGAAGGCTTTATTCAGGCTCTGTTGCCATTCTATACTGTCCCTCATTATCTGAGCCATGTATAAGAGAAACTTACCCCCCCACACACACACACACAAACAAAAAACCCAAAAATAAAAACAACAAACAATGACAGCAAAAACCCACTGGAATTCATTCAATGTTTGCAGAGGTCCAGAACAAAACTCTATGGTGGCAAGAAGTGTGTCTTTGTAAATAGGTTTTGTAAATGGCATGTCCCCTTCAGTAAGTTTACCCACTCAGTCATACAATTGGTGGTAGGAGAAGGGAGTATGTACACTTGTATGGAGATCCCAGGCATGCATACCTGGTATGCAGTATTTGTGCATAGCTCTTGAGCAATCTGTCTTGGCATATATTTCCTAATTGTTTGACTTTGTGGCTTGATGGTCTGACATTCATGTCCCTACAAAGTTGCATATCTTCTGTAGATTCAATATTAAAGTGGTTTTGATCCAGGTTACAGCGGCTCATGCCTGTAAGTTCAACATTACACAGGAAAGGAATGCTACCAGCGCGGGGCCAGTCTGGGCTCCAGAGGAGATTCCAGGTCAGCGTGGATGGAGGCCGAGGCAGGAAGACCGCAAGTTCAGGGCCTGCACTGGTCACAGATTGTGCTCAAGGCCAATTTAGGGGAACTGAGTGAAGTATGTCTCAAAAGAAGAGGAGGAGGAGGAAGAGGAGGAATAAGAAGAGGAGGAGGAAGAAGAGGAGGAAGAGGAAGAGGAGAAATAAGAAGAAGAGGAGGAGGAGAAAGAGGAAGAGAAGGAGGAGAAAGAAGAATGAAATGTCTAGTGTGGTTGAATACAATCCTTGTTGTAACCTCCCAGGCAGAAATGATACTCTAAATAGACACTTGTGTCTCTAGGTATGATTATCAGACTACTGCAACAATGAACTCCAAAAAATGGAAATTTCCTCTTTCTTCCCCCTCTTTTCTTTCTGCTGCCACCTTGCCCTTTTCTCTCTCAATAAACCTCACGGGGAACTGTTTAAAAAAAAAAGAAAAGGAAATTTCTCCAGGAAGCTCATGTTGAGGGAAGAAAGAGGTATCAGGCAAAGGGGAAACTTGTGTCCTAGAAAGAGATTTCAAACAGTTGTAATAACTTGTTAGACCACTTTACAAAATGAATCTGAAACCCAGATAGTAGTGGGCTGGTAAGCAGGACCACACCTTGACCAGGACCACTTAGATGTTTTACCTGCTATCATGCCTTTGATCCCAGGCCTCAGGAGGCAGAGACAGGCAGATCTCTGAGTCTGAGGCCAGCCTGTTCTATAGAGTGAGTTCCGGGACAGCCAGGACTACACAGAGAAACCATGTCTCACAAACCAAAACTTTGATCTCACTTCAGGACCCAGGAGACTGACTTGAGGGACTTCTGGGATCTCTTTGTGTCTCTTCCCAATGTGGTCATACTGAATAAAGCTTTTTCTACTTTCCTCTTTTGTTTTTGGATTTTTTTTTCCCTAGACAGGGATTCTCTGTATAGTCCTGGCTGTCCTGGAACTCACTCTGTAGACCAGGCTGGCCTTGAACTCAGAAATCCACCTGCCTCTGCCTCCCAGAGTGCTGGGATTACAGGCGTGTGCTTCCCCCGCCCGGCTTCTAATTTCCTCTTTTAATTTGGGTGTTTTAATTGGCTTGTTGAGGACAAATGGCTGGACCTGATTGGGGGCACAGACACAGACACATACAAATACATACAGAAACAGACAGACACACATACACACACAGAGACACACAGGCACACACAGACACATAGACACAGACACACACACAGACACACAGAGACACACAGACACATACACATACACAGACACACATACACACACAGACACATACACAGACACATACCCAGACAGAGACACACACAAACACACAGACACACAGGGACACACAGAGACACACAGATACACACAGACACAGACACACAGAGACACACAGACACATACACAGACACACATACACAGACAGAGACACACACAAACACACAGACACACAGGGACACACAGATACACACAGATATACAGACACAGAGACACACAGCCACACACACACAGACACACAGACACATACACAGACACACAGACACACACAGACACACACACAGACACAGACACACACAGACACACACACAAACACAAACACACAGACACACAGGGACACACACATAGAGACACACAGACACACACACAGACACAGACACAGACACACATAGACACACACACAAACACAAACACACAGACACACTGGGACACACACATAGAGACACACAGACACACAGGGACACACAGACACACACAGACATACAGACACACACACACACACACACACACACACACACTCTGAGGTCTAGGAGCTCAGTGTACTTGCTTGGCATCTGTGAGTTTGAGTGCTAGGGCAGCTATTTCCCGAGTTCTTCTTTGTTTGCTGAGACAAGGTCTCTTGCAGCTCAGGCTGGCTTGAGATTGCTGTGTACCCAGGGATGACCTTAAACTTCTGCTCTCCCATGCTCCACATTGGAGTCATTACAAGTGTGCAGCCATACTTGGTACAGGCTGTGTTGGGGGATCAAACCCAGGGCTTGAAGTAGGCTAGGCCAGCACTGTAGTAACTGAGTCACATCGACAGCTCTGTACTCTTTTGAGAGGTTACAAAAAAGGATGCATACTCACAGATGTGCGTGCCTTTGTGGCTGTCTGTCCTTTGTGCCCTTTAGTGTCTTAACATTTTGTGCCAGATGTTTTTAAAAATAGTTGAACAACCACCCAAAGAAAGAAATGAATGGTATTCTTCACCTTTTACCCGGAGGGGATGCTTACAAATAAATGTTAAACTAGTAAGATCCAGGTGTGGTGGGATATGCTTGCAATCCCAATACTCCAGAGGCTAAGACAGAGCATCATCGGTTCAAGGACAAAATCCTGTCTTTAAACAAAACAAAACAAATGAATTGGCATTAAGGTAAAAAGAAGAAAGCTAACGTAATTTAAACTTTGTTAGTTGGCTTTCTTGCTTCTCAGTAAAGATTAACCGGTGACGCCCACAGGGATTTTGGTAGGAGTTAAATCCTGGCAACACGACAGAGATTGTAATTTTCTTTTTTTTTGTTTTTGTTTTTTATTTTATGATTTTTAAATTTTTTTTCCTTTATTGATATATTTTTTTATTTACATTTCAAATGATTTCCCCTTTTCTGGGTCCCGAGATTGTAATTTTCCAGTATTCAGGGATTGAATTGAAAGTGCTGCATCTAAATGACTCGAAGACTAACCCTGGGCTGTGCCTGCTGTTCATCTCCGCAGGTGCTATAGCACAGGCTTCGGGTCCCACCCCCTCTAAACTATCCATAGCAACAAGGAGCACGCTGAAGATGAACTCGATAGCCTCTTCTGAATCAGTGCTTCTGTCAGACCGAGAGGCCCAGCTGAAGGGCTGGCTGATGGGTCGCCTTTGTGCAGAGTGAATGCTGCATGATTGCTGAGGCAGCTGTCAGAGCAAATCGCTCTCATTTGTCTGACATGACAGCCCCTCCAGGGGCTCCAGGCGGCGGCGGCCGTCCCCCCCCTTCCCCCCCCCCCCCCCCACTGCAGCGGTGTCGCCCCGCACTGCGCCGGTGTCTGCCCTGCTTTTGGCCAGGCTGTGAGAGGATCGGATTTTCCTTCCTCCCCTTCCTTAGACACCTGAGAACACGTGCTGGCACACAGACACTATGGCAGACAAGTGAGTGAGTCATGTGTGTCCTGGATGTTTGTGACCAATCATTTTTCTGTTATAAATACTCCATTTCATTTATTCATTAAAATGTCTTGCTGGGCAGTGATGGCACACGCCTTTAATCCCAGCTTGGGAGTCAGAGACAGGTGGATTTCTGAGTTTGAGGCCGGCCTGGTCTACAGAGTGAGTTTCAGGACAGCCAGAGCTACACAGAGAAACCCTGTCTCAAAAAAAAAACCCAAAAAACCCAACCAAACAAAAAATATCTTTAGGCGTGCTTGAGAGGTGGCTTAGTGGCGAAGAGTACTTGTTCTTTCGGAGGACCTGAGTTCCATTTCCAGCACCCATATAGTAGCTCAGAGCCAAGACTAACTCCAGTTCCAGGGGACCTGACGCCCACTTCTGACTTTTAGAGCATCAAGAATGCACTTGGTGACCACACATACATGCAGGCTATCTTAGGGTTTTTATTCCTGTGAAGAGATTTATTTATTTATTTATTTATTTATTTATTTATTTATTTATCTATCTATCTATCTATCTATTTATTTATTTATTTATTTAATGTAAGTACACTGTAGCTGTCTTCTCTCTCTCTCTCTCTCTCTCTCTCTCTCTCTCTCTCTGGTTTTTCAAGACAGGGTTTCTCTGTCTTGCCCTGTATAGCCCTGGCTGTCCTGGAACTCACTCTGTAGACTAGGTCTACATAGTGATTGATCCACATCATCCAAAGCTACATAGTGAGACCCTGTCTCAAGAAAACAAAGCAAAACCCAAAAACAACATACAAAAACTATGTGTGTGTCCATGTGACTGAATGCCCTGCTTGCACTGTTCCTGAGGCCAGAAGAGGGCGGCTGACGCCTTGGACCTGGAGTTTGTAAGCTGAGAGGGAGCTGGGACTGAAAACTGAACTCTAGAGAAGCAGCAAACTCGCAAGCACTGAGCCATCACCATGGCTCCAGCCAGCGAACCTCACTTCCTCAGGACACATTTTGCTCTTCTACGGAGGGCTAGAGGACCCAGAGGAAAGGTAGAACAGGTAAAGCATATGTGGATCTCTTCTGTAGTTTTGATTGTTTGTATGTCTTCTGCTTGCTTGTTTTTTTCAAGACAGGGTTTCTCTGTGTAGCCCTGGCTGCCCTGGAACTCTGTAGATCGGGCTGGCCTGAAACACAGAGATTCTGCCTGCCTCTCCTCTGGAGTACTGGGTTTAAAGGCGTGTGCCCAATGATTGGCACCCAGCCTTTTTTTTTTTTTTAATAATAATAACAACAGTGTTTTAAAAAATTTCATAAAACAGGCAGGTGTGGTGCCACATGCCTTTAATCCCAGCACTTTGGAGGCAGAAGCAGGATGATCTCTGATTTCAAGTCTAGTTTGGTCTACAGAGTGAGTTTCATGACAGCCAGGGCTACACAGAGAAACTCTGTCTCATCCCCACCCTCCAAATAATTCTTTGACCACATAATTCCCAGATTGTCTTCATATCCTTGTTCCCAGAAATAAAATCTGCTTTGAAATACCTTCGAATGGATCTCAGCCAAGATACAAGCCCTGCAGATGCATCAAACAACTGCCTTTTTTGATGACATCTTCAAACTTGCACCAACAGGAGCTATCATCAGGAAACTACAACACCAGAGATCCACCGGAGGCCTCCACTATGCTTCTGAAAGCTAAGCATTAGGACTGATGTTAGAATTATAAGCTGCTTTTATTGTGACTATGGCTAAATTATGTATCATCCTTTTCATGAAGGCCAAAAGCTGATTGATGGGACTTGGACATACAGAAGCAGTGATCTAAGCACCACCCTGACCATCTTCTTCCTCCACCCTCCCTACCCATCCCCACCACAAGCCAGTGGGCTCAAAGGAGCCTAAGGCACCTATTTGGAACAAGAAGGTGCCTCCGGTTAGAGGAACAGCTAAATCTTCTCTCCTTTGCTCTCTTCCAGATTGTATTTCCATAGCAGGACAAGGGTGGCATGAACCCTGTCTGAGTCAGGGTTTTACTGCTGTGAACAGGCACCATGACCAAGGCAACTGTGATAAGGACAGCATTTGATTGGGGCTGGCTTACAGGTTCAGAGGTTCAGTCCATTATCATCAAGGAGGGAGCATGGCAGCATCCAGGCAGGCATGGTGCAGGAGGAGCTGGGAGTTCTATATCTTCATCTGAAGGCTGCTAGCAAGAATACTGACTCCCAGGCAGTTAGGATGAGGGTCTTAAAGCCCATGCCTACAGTGACACACCCACTCCAACAAGGCCACACCTCCTAATAGTGCCACTCCCTGACCCAAGCACATGCAAACCATCACAGCCTCATGCAATGGGATTCTATGAAAGCAGGGGAGATCATAATGTATTTGAGTGTGGGTGGGCCAGATATCACCATTTAATCCAGGACTTCTGGGGCCATGAAAATCATTGGGAGCTTGTCTTTCAGTAGCCAGTCCTGGGCTTCCAAGGCTGAGTCACTTCCTAATGACTTCTGACAGACTCAGGCAGTCTATTCTTTTAACCAGCTATGTGGATATCATGAAACTCAGTGTCATCTTTCAAACAACTTAAATATTTCATAGCTGGCTCCGGGCAGGAGTTAGTGGCAGGAGCGGAGGATCTATGAGAGGTGGCCCTGAATCCCTGGCTTCATCTTTTTCCAGCAGAGTGACTCTGGGCCATGTCAACTTGTGGTTTTTCCAGGTGAATGTGAGGCTGCCTATACTGGGCTACTTTTTCTTTTCAATTGAGCTGGACCTGGGAAGCTGTGGTGTCTACTCCTGTTTGTCTTTGAAGAGGAGGTAAGGATAAGGAGGAGAGGTTGCCCATCTTTAATTGGAGCATAGCAGGTGGCTTTTGACAGCAAAGGCACCCTAGCCCTGAATGGCACCAGCACACAATTCACGTGTTTGCCAGGCTTGATGGACGGATATGCAAATCTGACTCAATTCACAGCCTCACTTAACAGTTCAGTTGTAATTGCATCTAATTGAGGCTTATTCATAAATGTCATTGATGTAAAAAAGCTGCAAATGTAGAGGAGTCCATCTCAAAGAAGGATGATTACTTCACAGCAGGGGAAACCCCACTGAAGAACATCACTGTTGCTAGGACAACGGAGGGAGAGTGAAGCTGGTTGCCCACGGTTACCCCTGAACCAAATGTCATTGGCTATGAGTGTTAGCTTTGAATGGGTCTCAGGAGCACAATGGGGAAGGGCAATGGGAACTGCCTAAGTGAGTATGAAGAGATAGCGTCCTTGTACCCTTCCCCTGCCTCCGCCATCTCAGAGGCCCCCCTTTCCCGGCCTTGTCAACTGTACTGAAGAATCTGTCTCATTACAGGCCCATTCAGTTGGAACCTAAAGGTCTTCAAACAGCACTTCCTTAAAAAGTCATTTTTTTGGAGGTTGGAGTGGAGTGGGTTCTTTCTCTTTAAAAATTTGTTAAGGGGCCCGAGAGAGACGGCTGGCTCAGTAGCAGAGAGCACATGCCTGCTCTTCCTGAAGAGCTAAATTTAGTTCTTAGTACCTGGGTTGAGTAGCTTACAACCACTTATAAAGTCAATTCTAAGGGATCCAACACGCTCTTCTGGCCTCCTGGGGCATCTGCACACACATAACATTCACATTCATCCACACACATATAAATATGTATATTATATATGTGTATATGTATGTATATATGTATATATAAATACACACACACACACACACACACACATATATACAGGCTTTCTCTGTATAGCTCTGGTATCCTAGAACTAGCTCTGCAGATCAAGCTAAGCTTGAATTCAGAGATCTGCCTGTGTCTCTTTTCTGAATGCTGGGATTAAAAATGTGCACTGAAAATACACACACACACACACACACACACACACACACATATATGTATATGTATGTATGTATGTATGAAAAACACCAGGCGATGGTGGCGCACGCCTGTAATCCCAGCAGTCTGGGAGGCAGAGGCAGGTGGATTTCTGAGTTCGAGGCCAGCCTGGTCTACAGAGTGAGTTCCAGGATAGCCAGGGCAATACAGAGAAACCCTGTCTCCAGAAACCAAATCTAAAAAACCAAAAACCAAAAAAAAAAAAAAAAAAAAAAAAAGATAAGAAATGTCGGGAAGACCAGAGTGTGAGGGAAAAGGGAAGAGAGCTAAAGAGAACAGGAATGCAGATGAGTTAGCAGACTGAGGCGAACACTGCAGACCCAGGGTGGCTCCCGCTCCTGGGCGGGGCTTCTCTGGCCCTCGGAGAGGGGCCCTACACCTGGACTGGCTGGCTTTAAGTATTTCTTAATTCATTACTTCAGACTCTCCCCCTAATGAATATCCACTTTGACCAACCTGTCCCCAACCCCCACTGGAAAATTTCTCTGTAAAACATGAATTTGGGTAAAGTTTTACTTCATTTAAAATCAGTAGCCGTGGTTATTAAAAGTACCAAGGAGTGAGAGGTTAGGCCAATTTTATTCAACTTTCTAGCCCAAATGTTTGGCTTCTGGTTGTCAGCAGCTAGGAAGAAAACCTCTCCTTAATGATGAATTTTACCAACTAGGAATTGATATGCAAATGTATGCAAATAGCAATTCCTCCTGGGGCCTCTTGAGACAGGGATTTGGTCTTAACAGGATTACCTCACTGGGCCAATTCAGTTGGGTAGAAAAAGCCATTGCAAATGGGATTTTCATATTAATAAGAACTGCTGTGGACTGAGTAACAGGTCTTGATGTATCTATTTATAACTCTCTTAACATGGCAGCGGTTAAACACCAGACAGAGCTTTGTAGTTGGAAATCAGGCTTGCTTAGGGCGCCAAGGTATTCAAAAGCCAGAATCTCTTTCTTTCTTTCTTTCTTTCTTTCTTTCTTTCTTTCTTTCTTTCTTTCTTTCTTTCTTTCTTTCTTTCTTTCTTTCTTTCTTTCTTTCTTTTTTATGTTTGCTTTTTTAAGACAAGGTCTCATATAGCCCAGACTGGGCTCAAATTCAATATGTAACCAAGGATAGCTTTAAACTGATCTTCCTGCCTCAACCTTCCCTGTGCTGGAATTATACGCATGTGTTATCTGGTTTAGTTTATATAAGATAATGCTTTCCCTTTACCACTTTAAGGGAAACCACTGGGGCTGGAGAGATGGCTCAACGGCGCCATCCAGAGGTCCTGAGTTTGATTCTCAGCAACCACATGGTGGCTCACAACCATCTGTAATGGGATCCGATGCCCTCTTCTGGAATCTGAAGAGAGAAGTGTACTCACATACATAAAATAAATAAACATTTTAAAAAGAAAAAAAACGAAAACCACCAATCACTCTAAAGGCTATCTTCAAATAATTAAGTATAAACATTAGCGTCTTAATTTTAGTTGAGGGCAATTTACAGAGTACATGATAAGACTTTTTTGTTTATTTCTCTTCCCTCCCACCCATGAGACAGAGCTCTCTGTAGCCCTGGCTGTCCTGGAACCAGACTGATTTTGAACTCAGAGATCTTTTTGGGCTTTTTTTTTTTTTTTTGGATTTGGTTTTTCCGAGACAGGGTTTCTCTGTGTAGCCCTGGCTGTCCTGGAACTCACTCTGTAGACCAGGCTGGCCTTGAACTCAGAAATCCGCCTGTCTCTGCCTCCCAGAGTTCTGGGATTACAGGCGTGTGCCACCACTGCCCGGCTCAGAGATCTGCCTGCCTCTGTCTCCTTAGTGCTAAGACTAAAGATGTGTACAACCATTGCCTGGCTTACTCCCCCCCCCCCCCCCCCACAGGGTTTCTCTGTGTAGCCCTGGCTGTCCTGGAACTCACTCTGTGTAGACCAGGCTGGCCTCGAACTCAGAAATCTGCCTGCCTCTGCCTCCCAGAGTGCTGAGATTACAGGCGTGCGCCACCACCGCCCGGCTTGGCTTACTTTTTAAATTTAAATTAATTTGATTTTTTTTTTGACAGGGTCTTACTTTTTGCCCTGAATATTCTGGAATTCATAGAGATCTACTTTCTTCTGTCTTCTGAGTGCTGGGTTAAAGGTGTATTTTACCACCATGACCAGCTACCTGCTTACTTAAACAGAAAAAAGGAATTAAAGTCTAATGTAATATGCTCATGCCTACTATATAACCTAGCACTCAGGAGACTGAGGTATGAGGATTGTTGTGAGTTCTGTTCAGCCTGTACTGCAAAATGTATTTACATGCCAGCCTGGGCTAGAGTGAGTCTCTGCTTCAAAAAAGATTTTAAAAAGTTTTTTGGAGGATAAAACCTAGGGTCTTGTGCATGCTAAGGCTAGCTCAGTATATTTTTGAACTAGTGATATAGTCTAAACATTATATATAGTAATAGCATAGCATGTAATAAATACTTTGGTACACATAGAGATTGCATATTTAAATATTTAAATGAGGCTAAACCTATTTATCTCGTAGTTATGATTTCTTTATAGCGAAAACTTTGCAGGCCTTTTTTATTTTGAGCTTTTGAGTTGTACAGTAGTGCGTTGTTACTGACAGTCACTGTTCTGTGTGACCGGCATGCAGGGTTTCTGCTTCCCTCTGACTGTAGCTCAGGCTCTACTGATCAAACTTTCCCATGCCCGGCTACGTACCCCCCAGCTCTGGTGACCACCATTCTATAGTAATGGTGACCACACCATTACTTTTTTTTTATGTACACGAGTTCAGGGTCCGAGGAGGGACCCACCGGAGCTGGAGTTATAGTCGGCTGAAGTGAGTCCTGGGAACTCAGATCCTCTGGAGAGACACAGCGCATTAAGAATTTAATCACGGGGGACTGGAGAGATGGCTCAGTGGGTAAGAGCACCGACTGCTTTTCCAAAGGTCATGAGTTCAGGTCCCAGCACCCACATGGTGGCTTACAACCATCTGGAAAAAGATCTGACACCCTCTTCTGGTGTCTGAGGACAACTACAGTGTATTTACATATAATAAATAAATAAATCTTAAAAAAAAAAAAGAATTTAATCACGGAACCACCTCTCCAGCGTGTCTACTCTCAGTTTCTGGTCCCCAAAACAGGAACGAAGTCAGGGTTGCCAGGATGAGTCGAAGCTCACTCAGTACCTGTGGCTCCTCCCAGCCCTTCTCACCCCGCCCCCACCAAGCCTCTCCCTCCAGGGGCTGGCTTAGCTTTCTGCTTCCCTCCCCACAGCCTCTGATTTCTATATAACTTCATCTCTCTTCATTCCTGGTCGCTCCCCGCCTCCGCCTCCCCTCCCCCTCCCATCTCCCCTCCCCCTTCCTTCCCTCCCCTCTCCTCCCCCTTCCTCCCCTCCCCTCCCCTCTCCTCTCCCTCCCTCCCTCCCCTCTCCTCCCCCTTCCTCCCCTCCCCTCCCCTCTCCTCCCCTCCCCTCCCCTCTCCTCTCCCTCCCTCCCCTCCCCTTCCTCCCCTTCCTCCCCTCCCCTCCCCTCCCCCCACAGCCCAGTTCAGTGAGGACCCTTCCAGATGCCTCTGGCTGTTCTCTCCCTCATATCAATAATGAAACCCATCTCAGGCACACCAGCAGGCGTGCCTTCATTTTCATTCAGTCCTAACCTCGTGTTTTGGCTTCTGTGGTTCTGTTTCTCGATAACTGTTCTTGCCAACCGCAGTGTGTCAACCCAGGATATGGTTTTTGGGCTTAAGTGACCAAGAACAGTGAGGTTTCCGGCGCATGATCTCGTCAAGTTCCTGGGCAGCTGGTGAATAAAGACTTTCTATCGGGCTTTCACAGTGCCCGTGTGTGTTCTGTGGGGGGACCGTGCGACGTAGGTGGTTCTGTTCTAGATGATTTTTTTTTCAACACCTGGGTTTCTAGTACCCTCCATGTTTCCACAGGGAGGGAATAGCTTTTCTTTCCTTTCTTTTCAATTGTCCTCACTCTTATGATCTTTGCAAGAGTGTCGTCGTCTTTACAGTTTCCTGAGGAACAACGGCATAGGCTTGATGGCCTGTCAGAGATTTAGTGTCTGCAGGCTTCAGGTTATTTTTATATGAAATTATCTCAGGGAAGTATGACAGCTGTTTAAATGTGTTCAGTCACACAGTGTTTGGGTGTTTCTAGGGCTAATAGGCTAGAGATGGGGAAAAGAAAAAGCATGTTGGTTTAATCATTATTTACACAATACATTTTATGGGTCTACATAAATTCGGTGTTGTTGACCTTTAATGAGTATAGGCTTAATTAGATAATTTCATTGTGTTTAAAGGCACAACATAATCATTTTAATATGCTCTTGATGTGTTTTGCCCTAAGTCTACACATGCCTTTGCCCACTGGCAAGGCCCACGTGTATTACCTTCCTAGAGAATTTCTTTTCAACTGTTTTCTGGTTTGCAGAAATCTGGTCTCACTGACATATGGTACTACTAAATTGTTTAATTTCCTAGATACACTACAGGGACTTCTGTTTTAATGGAGACCTGTATTTCCGAAAGACTTAAACTTGGAGCTTTTTTCAGTAGCACTTTGTGGCCAGACTCTTAGGCAGTAAGTGTGGAGCAGCTAAGGCTCCGCCCTCTAGTGTTGGCTCATGGAAATGCAGGCTCATTGTGACAGGTTAGGAGCACTTGCGGCTCTTGAGGATTGGAGTTTGGTTATTTTTCTTCTCTCATCCCAACTGCAGTTTCCCCTCCCTCCACTCTTCCTAGTCCTCATGCTTCTCTCACCCTGTCCTGATCCACTCCTTCTCTGATTCCCTTAAAAAAAAAAAAAGAGCGGGACGCCCAGGGATATTAACCAAATACAGCATAACATGTTACAATAGGACTAGGCACAAACCGTCATATCAAGGCTGGACAAGGCAACCCAGTAGGACGAAAGGGTCCCAAGAACAGGCAGAAGAATCAGAGACCCCCCTCCCCCCCGAGTTAGGAATCCCACAAAAAACACTCAGGTACACAATCATAAGAGGACCTAGTGCAGGATCTGTGATTGTTGCTTCAGTCTCTGTGAGGCCCCACGAGCCCTGCCTAGTTGATTCTGTGGGCCATGCTCTGGTATTCTCCACTCCTCTGGCTCGCCAATCCTTCCCCTGTCTTCTGCGGGTGCCCCTGGCTTCTAGTGCTTGACTGTAGGCCTCTGCATCTGCTCTTACCAGTTGCTACCTGACGCCTCTCTGATGGTGGCTGGGCTAGGCATCGATCTATTATCACTGGGAATCATTTTATTGATTTTCCCCCTCAGTCCTGTTTGGCTTCATTCTGGGTCTCTGGGCTGTCCAGGCCCTGGTTCCTGGCCAACCAGGCAGTGTGAGATGTGGGCTCTCTCTCCTGGTGGAGGCCTCAGGTTGGACCAGTCGTTGGTTGGCCACTCCCGCAAATTCTGTGCCACCATTGCTCCAGCACAGCCTTGGAGGCTGGTTCCCAGGATGTACATGGAGTGGCTCACACCTGCCCGTGTCTCCAGTTCCAGGACACAGGATGCTTTCTTCTGGCCTCTGTAGAGACCAGGTGTAATCTTGGTGCACATGTATGCATGCACATACAATTAAAATCAATCAACCAACCAACCAACCAATCAATCAATCAACCAACCAACCAACCAATCAATCAATCAATCGTCTTGGGAAGAAGACTATGTCTCCAAAGTCCAGGCTGGGAAGTATGACAGGAGGAGGATGACAGGAGAAGTATGACAGGATGGCCCAGCCAGACTCCAGAGGTTCCTCTCTTGGATTTGGTTTCTGGAGACAGGGTTTCTCTGTGTAGCCCTGGCTGTCCTGGAACTCACTCTGTAGACCAGGCTGGCCTCGAACTCAGAAATCTGCCTGCCTCTGCCTCCCAGAGTGCTGGGATTACAGGCCTGTGCCACTACCACCCGGCCACATGCCTGGTTATTATATATTAACTTTTAAAAAAGATTTATTTATTTTATGTATGTGAGCACACTGTTGCTGTCTTCAGACACACCTGCTGCAATCAGATCTCATTGCAGATGTGAGTCACCACGTGTTTGCTGGGAATTGAACTCAGGATCTCTGGAAGAACAGTCAGTACCGTTAGGTACTCAGTCATCTCTCCAGCCATATATATATATATATATATATATATATATATATATATATATATATAATCTATATATATAGATTATATATATATATAAAGATTTATTTATTTTATGTTAGTACACTGTTGCTGTCTTCAAATACACCAGAAGAGGGCATCAGATCTCATTACAGATGGTTGTGAGCCACCATGTGGTTGCTGGGATTTGAACTCAGGACCTCTAGAAGAGCAGTCAGTGCTCTTAACCTCTGAGCCATCTCTCCAGCCCTATACATACATACATATATATATATATATATATATATTATGCTATTTGTTTTCATGAAAACATGTCTGTTTCCTGGTGTAATGATATGTGAGCAAGCAGCAGCTGCAGCTGCATGTCTTCACAGCTGCAGAGCTGCAGCTGCATGTCCTCACAGCCGCAGAGCAGTTTGTCACTGCAGTTTTCCCACCACAGAGTACTGTATCTCCTCAAACCATGGGCCAAAATAAACCTTTACTCCCTGAAGTTGCTGGAAAACTTTCCCCTGGTTCGACTAGGTACAGACCCAGAAGCTGCTGCATCGGGCAAAGGGGGCCAGGCTGAGCTGGGAGTGGCGGAAGCACTGCACCATCATCCACGTGGTGCTGGATGTGTAGGTAGGTAGACTGCAAGAGCCGGCCCTCCTAGAGGGTGGTGCCAACCTTCCAGAAAACTGCTGGGGCCAGGCAACATGTAGCAGGGTCACAGTTCCTGCATGGATGGCCCAAGAGGAACTCAGAACTCAGGATATTGGTGATGTCAGAAATGTGGCTGTCTGTAAGGACACCTGTCTTAGTCGGGGTTTCTATTCCTGCACAAACATCATGACCAAGAAGCAAGTTGGGGAGGAAAGGGTTTATTCAGCTTACACTTCTGCATTGTTGCTCATCACAAAAGGAAGTCAGGACTGGAACTCAAGCAGGTCAGGAAGCAGGAACTGATGCAGAAGCCATGGAGGGATGTTCCTTACTGGCTTGCTTCCCCTGGCTTGCTCAGCCTGCTCTCTTATGGAACCCAAGAATACAGCCCAGGGATGGCACCACCCACAAGGGGCCCTCCTCCCTTGATCACTAATTGAGAAAATGCCCCACAGCTGGATCTCATGGAGGCACTTCCCCAACTGAAGCTCCTTTCTCTGTGATAACTCCAGCCTGTGTCAAG